>NC_034596.1:76835492-76857940 GCF_900095145.1 Mus pahari
GAGAGAGAGAGAGAGAGAGAGAGAGAGAGAGAGATCCACTCAGGAATGGGGCTGATAAGTTATCTTACCTCTTATCATCTCTTGACCTTCTCATGCTGACCATAACCCCCTAAAGAAGATATGTCACCACTGAGCAGTAAAGATGGAATTCCTTTTAACAAGGAATCATGGAAACAACTGTATTCTTCCATAAAGAGGCCCACACTTTTTCACAGGCTGCTGGTGGTAGAAGTTACTACTTATTAGTAGGTCTTAGGCCCCTGGGTTAGCAGATAGCAACAGAGTGAGAAGATGCCTCTACCTCGGCTGTGAGCCTCAAGTACCCAGGGAATGTGGATGGAGACTCACAGAGGAACAGGAGGACACAACAGGGCTTCTCCCGTAGCTCTGCTGGCTGGATCTCTCGCACTCCTGCCTGTCCAATTCCATTTGGTTAATATCCTGAAAATCCACACTTACTCCAAAAGGGAAATGGAGTTTGGGTGCCTTGGTTGCTTGCCTTTCCAGCTTCATTTTTCTCACGGGCTCTGCACTGGGCTCTCTGCTCCAGCCTGATGTGTCTTCTCAGATCCCCCAGGCAACCCCTGCAAGCGTGTGTATGGGTGTTCCCTCTCAGTGTGAGCCTGTCTCTCCCTCCTCTCATCTCTCTTCCTACCCTGCCTAGAAAACTTTTCGTAGTTTCCTTTAGCCCAGTCATCCTCAAACAGGAGTGGGTTTACCTCTCCAGGGGATATTCAGCAATGTCTGGGTGGGTGGGGAGGGGACATTTGTTAATTGTCACAATTAGTGTTTAATGAAAAGAAGCCAGTAAGGCTCAACATCCCACGATGCACAAGGCTTCATCCTCTAACGAAAAGTGTCCTGGCCCCCAGCGTTCCTAATGGTGAGGTTAGAAACTACCAATAATTATTCACTTTCATCTAACCAGCACTCTTCCAGCAAGGCCTCCCCTGGTGCTTTATCTTGAATGGAGGCCCCTCTCACAGTCCATTCATGTTTCTACTCTGCCCTCTCCCTTATAATTTAACACCCAATTTCTTAGCAGTCTCTCAACCCAGGGGATAGGCTGGGGGTGTCCATAATTTGACACTGCAATATGACATCTACAAATGTGTTGGGTCACAGTCATAGCTAGCCAGGGACACATATGGCCTGTGGCCCCAGGTTAAAAACGCATGGGGAAGGGCGCACAGTGGTCCATTTTCCCACTCAGTGTCTGTGATCCACGAAGCACACTTTCATCTGTTTCTCTTGGGCACACTACTTGCAAGGTGTTCTTTCTTCCCAGGAGTGGCGTGGGTTTCTGAGAGTCTCAAATGCAGCTACTCCAGTGTTCTGGCAGACTCTGGGGAGTCTGGCAGAAATGGCCTGATAGCCCAGTTCTACCCCCCCCCTCTACTTGAGTGGCCTTCAGCAAGTTGCTTAATTTCTCCGAACTCAATTTCATCATTTATGAAGGAGCATAAAAATAGAACCTGTTCCAAAGAGTTATGGAGATTTAAAGAGAAGCACAGTGTGTGACGTTCTGAGCCTGCCTCTGACAGGAGAGTGAGGGACACCTTCAGGACGAGGCTGGGGAGATGGCTTTCTGTGTAACAGTGCTTTCTGTACCATCATGAGGACCTGAGTTCCAGTCTCAGAACCCACATGAAAGCTAGGTATGTCCATAGGCATGCGTGTAATCGTACTAATATGAGGATGTGAAAAAGACGAATTTTTTCTGGGTTTGGCCACCAGCCCAGATCCAGGTTCAGTAAGGAAGCCCGTATCAAGGGAATAAGAGGGGAAGGGCTAGACCACAATACCTTACAACCTCTTCTGGTTTCTGCACACACACACACACACACACACACACACACACAGTGCTTCTGTGTACACACTCATGTGTCCATACGCCACTTTCTTTTCTTATTTTTCATTGGTTATTTTATTTATTTACATTTCAAATATTCCCCTTCCCAGTTTTCCTTCCACAAACCCTCTATGCCATCCCCCTCCCCCTGCTTCCACTCTCACCTCACCACTCCAGCATCTCCCTGTGCTGAGGCATTGAGCATCCACAGGACCAAGGGCCTCTCCTCCCATTGATACTGGACAAGACCATCCTCGGCTACATATGTAACTGGGGGTATGGGTCCCCCCTTTTGTGTACTCTTTGGTTGGTGGTTTAATCCCCAGGAGTTCTGGGGGGTCTGGTCGGCTGATATTGTTGTTCTTCCTATGAGGTTGCAAACCCCTTCAGCTCCTTCGGTCCTTCCCCTAACTCCTCCATTGGGGTCCCCGTGCTCTGATGCTTGGCTGTGCTCATCTACACCTGTATTGGTAAGGCTCTGGCAGAGTCTCTCAGGGAACAGCTATCACCACACTTTCTTACACACACACACACACACACACACACACACACACACACACACACACACACTGTGAAGAGCCCCTGCAAACTCCAGGCCCACAGACAGAAGGATGGATGCTTGCTTGGGGACAGCTTGTCAACTTGTTCTTTTTTTTTTTTTTTAAGATTTATTTATTATTATACATAAGTACATTGTAGCTGACTTCAGACGCACCAGAAGAGGGTGTCAGATCTCATAATGGGTGGTTATGAGTCACCATGTGGTTGCTGGGATTTGAACTCAGGACCTTCAGAAGAGCGGTCAGTGCTCTTACCCACTGAGCCATCTCGCCAGCCCCTGTCACCTTATTCTTAAGTTCCTCCACACTCAAAGGTGCCTACCAATAGAGAGTTCCCCTTCCAAAGCATAGAGGTGCCTCTGTGTCACCTGCAGGTAGGCTCAGGTCACCTCCAGCCTCTCCCCCATCTCCACCAGCATCTTCTTTCAAACCCTGGCTTGGCACCTAGCTTCTTATCTGGATTCCACCTCTCAAGTTCCACCTTGTGTTTCAGCCTTACTCTGGAAGGCTGCCCACTTCTTGGCCTCCCTGGGTGCTTCCTCCAATGTGATCAGGGGTTCCACACCCTGTTACCAACAAGCTAGGCCTTGCCTGCTATCAGGTCTGAACCCTGGTCCCTAGCCAAGTGCCCCAGTTCCCATAGGATTCCCTACAAGAGATTTAAAAATGGTTTTTATGAGCTGAGGGCCAAATAGGTCGTCGTACTTGCCTTCCCTATTATGGGCTGGGAGAAGGTGGGACCTTCCTATTTCCAGCCCCCTCTCCTACTTCCTTTCTCTGAGGCCTTAGACATCCAAAAACTGTTTTGAAAGAAGCAGTGGCCTGTTTCCTAGACTGTCCAGGTCAATAAACAGAAGTGTCTGTGTAGAGATGGAGAGTGAGACCGGAAGAAGGTGCTGTGCCTGGTCAGAAAAGGCGTCACACGGGGCACGGGAAGCTACACAGAGGAAATCCTTCTGCTCTAAGAGCAGATGTAAGAGCCAGGTCTGTCAGTGGGATCACATCCAGGAACGGCTTTCAAAGCTCTCCCTGTGAACAGAGCCTGGGACTGGGAGAGGGTCAGAGGAGTCCAGGACCCCTGTTGAAGGTGGCTGGGCTGGGCAAGGGAGGGGGAGGGGGCTTGTGGCATCAGCTCGTGGAGAGGGAGCCTCTGGTGCACCAAGAGCTTGTGACTCTGGGTGAACAGCCCTGCTGATTGGCTTTTGGCTTAACAACCAGGAAAAATGTGGTAAGTTGGTTTCTTGATCTTTTTCACTTCCTGGTTCTCTTATTCTCAGGCTGAATTTGCATGGTTCACCTGTTAGTCTGCAAAAGGATGGCAGTTTCGGTTCGGTTCAGAATGTGTGATGGGATGCTACAGAAGGAGTGGAAACAAGTGAAATTGGACCTCTTAAGTCAGTCGCTGGGGCACAGTGGCACATGCCTCTCAAACGCACAGAAGGCAGAGGCACATGAGCTCTGTTTGTCTGAGGCCAGCTTGGTCTGCACAGAGAGGTGCAAGTCACCCAGGACCAGAAACAATTAGTTAATTAAGATGGCAAGTGTTGTGAAGACCCTTCCAATGGGAATGCCAGGAAAGATCCACACGTCTGTCAGCAGCCCCTCCAGCTCCCCATCCATGCTGGTCTTGGGTGGCCACTGTCTGATTTAAAGAAAAAAACAAACAAACAAAAAACCAATGCCTTCCCACTCTCTGCTACCTGTAGCCTCTCCAGTATGTACAGTGAACCTCTTTGCTGTTAGTCAGAGCTTACTAAATATGGTGGAAACATCTCAGCAGACTCACAGTGAAGTGCCCAGGGCCCAGGCTTTCAACTACTGTCCAAGATGGTTCAACTCCCCTCCAGGAACACTCTCATCCTATCCCAGCTGTGGTTTAGGCCAATGAGAAAATCCTTCAAGGGAGGGTTTTCACCATTCTATATGAATTTATCTGACATGGCTAATTATAGAATGAGCACCTGCCCCTCCCCCCCTTAGCTTCCTCCTGCAGGGAACTCCGAGGAAGTTTCCATGTCAAGGATGGGTCCTGTGTGAGCTGGTCACTAGTCCGTCAGAAAGCTCCTATTCTAAAGAACTGTAGAAACAAGCGAAAAGGACAGAGACCAAGACCTGTCTTGATGGAGGTCAGGGGCACGCACCCTTGGTATAAACTGAACAGGGTCAGAGGGAAGTTAACAAGCACCGTTTGAGCGCTCCTTGCCTGCCACACTGTGTAGTAAGTACCTTCTGGTCATTATTTTGTGATGATAACCACATCCTGGTAAGGCAGACTCTAGACTATGGAGCCAGACAGCTTTAGTTTAAACCTTTCCTAGCCTCTTGCACACTGTGTACTCTCATGAACATCCTCCTTACATTCTTAAAGGCTCAATTATCCTTATCTGTAAAATGGAATGCTGATAGTACCCACACCGTAAGGTTCTGAGGATCACATCAGATAAATGCATACAGAACGGTGAGACATGCCTTCGGCATAAGACGAGCAGTCAGCGGGGAATAATAGCCAGCTTTATTACCATGGCCTTTGATAGCGTCTTTCTTGGGCTTCTGTAACCAAGTCCCACAGACTACAAAGTCCCATTAACTAAATGGCTTCAGTCACACAGATGTATCATCGTCTGGATCTGGGGGTTACAAGTCCCAAATGAGGGTGTCTGTGGGCTGTTTCCTTTGGAGGGTGTCTGTGGGCTGTTTCCTTTGGAGGCCCAGGATGGAAAGTTTGTTCCATTTTCTGAAGTCCACCTCCTGGCCCACCCAGATTCCCACTCCTACTCTCTGGGAGCCTCAGGCATTCCTTGCTATAGGCACAGCCAGCTGTCTTCTGTTGTGTCCCTTCCTGTTGTCCTCTGTATGTGTAATTCCCCTTTCATAAGGACATCAGTCACCTCAGATTTAGGCCTACTCTAGTGACCTGCTTTTAAAACAATTATCTCTGAGATCCTGTCTCCAAAACAAGGTCATGTTCTCATATACTGACAGCTGATAACATCCCGTGTATCTTTTAGAGGAGGCATAATTTGACCTATGATACAAGTCTATGTAACATGCTTAAAGTTATGTGACTTGGTGGTAGTGAAGCTAGTCCTGTAAGTAGTGATTTTTGGATGGCAGATCCCACAGCCTAAACCTCAGAGGAGGCCTCAACTGTGCTCAACGTCCTCTGGGAGGAACGGATGAGGCAGGGATGTTTAACACTGTAACATGACGACACTGTCATCTACAGAGATGGGCTGGGCTGAACTCTTAGCTATCCTGGGACCCAGGTGGGCTGTGGTCCACACGCTAGCTAGCTGAAGGTGTTGTAGCCTCTGGTTTTGTAATGGCGTTTTCTCTTTATTTCTCCATCTTCCACAGCCTGCCTGCTCCAGGCCGAGCTGGTAAATTATGAGCGAGTCAAGGAGTATTGCCTCAAAGTCCTGAAGAAGGAAGGAGAGAACTTCAAAGCTCTTTACAGGTCTGGTGTGGCCTTCTATCATCTTGGGGACTATGACAAAGCTCTCTACTACCTAAAAGAAGCAAGGACCCGACAACCCACAGGTGAGACAGAGAGCCCTGCTTTCTCACCGCAGACACTCCTGATAATTCCTAGGGCCTGCTCATCGCAGAAGATGGCGTCTGTAGCTGGCAGGACTGGGTGGGGCCAGAGATAGAAAACACAAGGGCTCGGGTATAGGCAAGACTGAGAATGAGGAAGGCATGTGGTCCATAACTTCACCTGGATTCTGGTTTCCAGGTACCTGGGGCACTCCTTCTCTTCAGATACACTGTAGAATTGGTAGAATTGGTTTTTGCCTTTCTCAGCTCAAAGCTAGGTCTCTTCACTGATTTAATAAATACATACTTACTATGTATGACCTAGAGTTCTTGCTATGTAGCACAAGCTGTACCAGGCACCAGGGATGTAGATGATAAGGTGCCTCCCTTTTCCGTGAATCCACATTTGACTGACGAGACAAAAGCGAGCAGAAACTTTTGATGCCCGGCATCTTTCAGGAAGCATGAGCCGACTTCTCCAATCAGCTGGAGTTCCTTCAGATCACGTGTATTAGCTCTCCCAATCACGCTTTCATTCTGTGGGTATTTGTAGAGGTGGTGCCGTGGACAAAGTGCAGTGAGCCAAGAAGGCTGCTGCTGTGTCCAGCGCTCTGTGCTTGTAGTCCTAGTATTCAGGAACCTGTGGCAGGAGCATCTCTTAAGCCTAGGAGTTCAAGACCAGTCTGGGCAACACAGGGAAGAGTAACTTATTTGGGTTTGTGTTTTCGTTTAGTTTCTTTTGTATTCTTTCTTTCTTTGCCTTTTCTTTTCTTTTCTTTCCTTTCCTTTCCCTTTCTTTCTTTCTTTCTTTCTTTCTTTCTTTCTTTCTTTCTTTCTTTCTTTCTTTCTTTCTTTTTATTTTGCTGACAAAGTCTTGCTGTATCAACCAGGCCATACTCAAACTCCCATCCTCCTGCCTCCCAAGTGCTAGGATTACAAGTGTGTGCTGCCACACCCAGCAAGGAGCATTCATTATAATGGAGGAAACCCACAGATTGACAAGTAGAGGATGCTTATTCAGCAGTAGTGAACACTATGAAGGAAATGAGGCACAGTAAATGGAATGCTGTTTTAAGGCAGGGGGTCCGAAAGCCTCTCCAATGACTATGGCCCGACATAATTATTGTTCATTTATTGTTCATGTGGTTGATCCATTAACATAGCAAGACTTCCTCCAATACATCTTTAAGAACTTCTTAAGTTGCTAGCATCCAACCATATTGTCTCTTTTTTTTTTTTTTTTTTTTTTAAGAATACTTCTCTATTTTTACGTATGGTTGGCTCATTTTCTGTGAACAAAGTGTGTTCTACCAGCTTTGGAACTAAACAACTTTGGAACTAAAAGTGGACCCGTCCAACAGAGTTTTCTTGAGCACCTGCTGTATGCCAGTACAGGATGCTATGCCTGGAGCTTTTAAGCGTGATTCACTACCAATTGCACGTCCACAAGTAGGTACCCCAGGCAGCCGTGTGACGCTTATGTTGTGGGCAGTCAAAGCTAAGTGACTCTATGCCACTCACCCAGCTAGAATTAGGAGAGAATGTTCCTGTTGAGGACTGGTCTTCTGGCTATACTTAAAATGACTAAAATAAGCGTGGAGCAAAGTCATTTTAAGCTCCTAAGTTAAGTAAAAACACATTCGACTCAAGTTTCTTGATCATGGTGTTAAGCACTTTTAGACTTCCTTCTTCTGGCCCTTACAGCGACTCTATAGGAAGGGTACTATGATGTCCAAGAGAATCAGGCTTGGACAGACGTGCCATAACTACATTATTGTCTTGAGGTTTTGGGTGGTTTGTGATGTTTATTTGTTTGGTTTTCTGTTTTGCTTGTTTTGTTTTGCTGACAGAATCTTTTTAAATAATCCCAGCTGTCCTAGAACTCACTGTGTAGACCAGACAGGCTTCACACTCACAGAGATGTGTCACATAAGCGCTGAGATTAAAGAAGTGGGCCACAGTGCCTGGCTCCTTGAGCGTCTTAATATTCCCAAGTCCCAGTCTTCCCTTTTGCCACAGTAAGGGTCAGGATACATGCCTTGGAGATTGTAAGAAGAGCTAGATGGGATAATGAAGGCTTTAAAAAGCCAAGCACAAGCAAGCCCTCTGGTGTACACCTGTAGCCCAGGTACCTGGGGAACAGAGGCAAGAATACCACTTGACTCTGGGAGTTAGGGCAGTCTGGGCAATAACCCCTCCGTTAACCACACCCAGCTGTAAGCAACATTTTTTTAACTTAAAAAAATTTGCAAAGTAGACATTAAAGATGAATATTGTTTATTGTAAATGAGACACGGGGGGCAGAGAAGTTGGAAGCTTGCCTGAGGGTTAGTGCCAAGCAGGCGCTAAGCTAACTGCACTAATGCAGGGAACCACCGAGATAACTACTTCCGGTGTCAGGGGAGAGCACTTCCTGCCCCACTCACCCCATCCTCCCACCCCAGCTTCCTGGTCACAGTAAGCTGGTCATATTTGCTAGAGAAGCAATGAGGCAAAGGCTGGCGTCTGGCTGCTCTCTCTGCCGCTCCTAGGGCAAGGCAGAAAGAACCTTGGCTGACCACCATAACCCTTGCTGGGTAGGCCCTGAGGTGTGTTTTCTCTCTTTGCAGACACCAATGTGATTCGGTACATCCAGCTGACGGAGATGAAGCTCAGCAGATGTTCCCAAAGGGAGAAAGAAGCCATGTAACAACGAAGCTTCTCTCGAGCCACACTCGTACCTGACCAGGGACTTCCAGGCACCGGTGGTGGAGAGTCCCGACGCGGGCTCTCTCCCTCTCTTCCCGGTTCTTCCTGTACTTCTCCTGTTGCTCATTCTGTTGCTCCCCAACTCTTATCCGTAAGAAGGCGAGAGGCGGTCTTGGACCTTCGTGGGCAGCCCAGACGTGGACTTGTCCTCTTCTCTAGAAGGTCAGCAAATGGGACAGCTAGGGAAGTCTCATGGACCGGGGATGGCCCGGTGGCTTTGACTTGGCCCAGTGTTTCTGAGCCTGGCAGGTGTATGGAGCCCACAGTCTGGACCCTTCTATACCTTCCCAGTGGATCAGAGCATCTTGAGGCAACTGTGATGAACGTGAGAAGCACCGGTCGAACTAATGCTGAGATTGTGAATTTCCTTCTGCCCCCTCAGTCACCTGAGCGCCTGCCACCCCACCCCACCCCCGACTTGTCTAGGCTTGTACTTTCTTTTCTCCCACAGTGAGGTCAGGTCTTTGCCAGGATTCACATGCCTTTAAGGCCCACTCTCAGTGCCCTCTGGTGACCACACATACCATTCTCCCACCCCCAGCTAGCCGGCAGCTGTAACAGCAGAAGGGCAGGGTGAAATGGGCCAAAGGTTGGGGGCAGAGCAGACTGAGTAGGTGACAGAGGAGGGAAAGAAAGTGTTGGGTGGACTGAGGAATTAGGACTAAGTAATGTAAATAAAAACTAACTCACAGGCATCCGTTCCTGTCATTTCCGGTGGAAACAGTCCACTCCCTTACTTCTGTTCCCTCCGTGTCCCTCAGGCAGAGTGGCCTACAGCTTCCGGTGAAGCCAGGGAGGGACACTTAGACCAAGACTATATGCATCAGGTTGGCCACAGCCTCTGTGCTTTGTGGAGTGGGTTGGGATTGTGGAAACTGCCCCAGGACTTGGCTTTGTGGGAATTTGTACACCCACCTCCCTTTTTGACAAAATTATCTGAACTCAATATCTAGTGCATAAGGAATTTTTGTCGAATGGGTACATTTCGACCGCAGACTGACTCTCCTGCCTTAAACCAATCGGGTCCCAGCCTGGTCTCCTGACACATATGCTTTTTACGCTATGCGACACTGAAACATTTCCCGAGGGCTCACCGGTCCCCCACCATAGTGCAATATAGGACAGAGTCCCAGTCTTCACAAAGATAGGGAAGCTGGGAAATCCATATGAAATTATTACCAATGACACCGTTAATATATATGATGCTTAAACCTTTTCAAGGCACTTTCATGTATTTTTTCGTGTGACTTAGTGAGACACTATTATATAAAATTAAAATATATACAAATGCAATAATGTTAATAGGATTTATTAAATGCACTATCTTCAGATCATTACACGGACAATCTCATTTCTTTCATATACTCACTCTTGGGATATTATTCCCAGGTGATGGAGAAGCCAGGAAAATTAACGTTCTTGAGGTTGCATGGCCTTACAGGACATGACTAAGACGGAACCAGATCTGACTAGTTCCAGAGCTTTGGCTACTATCTTATGCTTAGCTGCCTCTCTGTTGAACAGTTACACTGTTTGAGAGCAGAACAATTTCCATAAAGTTGAAACATGATTCACACATCAATCCTCCCACCCCCTTATATTTACATAGGCAAGACAGAAAGAGACCAGAAGCCAGAATCCCTAGTGGCTTGAGCAATGACCCCCCCCCCCAGGAAAAAGACAATAGGCCTGGCAATTACATCTGTGTGCTGGTCGTTCTATTTGCTGATGGAGCAGCATGAATCTGAACAACCCACCTGGCCTTCCTCACTGAATGGCCAGCAGTGAGAAAGGATCACAAATATGGGTGGAGACTAAAAGGAAACACAAAGTTAATTTATGTGTTATTTGTTCAAGTCATTGCTTTGCCAGTTGCAAGATCCATTCACTGCTGAAGGACCCAGAAGCCAGCAGCCCAGCTCATATCCACACAGCTCCCCCAAACACTCCCAGTGTATGTATGTGGGGTGCTGCAGGAAGGTGCTAGAAATATCCAGAGTCCCACCGTGGCTCTGGAGAAGACGAAAAGGAAAAAGCCATCCCAGTACCACTTAACCTGACTTTGAACATATTCTGTCTTCTTCCTCCAAGATGGCTTCTCCTGACCCCAACCCCAGACCCCTCTCAGCCCTGGCATATGCCTGCGCCCATCCCCCCAGCCCTCAGTGCCATCCCCAAGCTCAGAGGTCATAAGCTGACAAACTGTTAAGATCTGAAGGACGAAAATGAGGTCAGAGGTGGTTTACAGAGTGAGTTTAAACTGGCAGGCGCCTCCTTTGCTCTTCAATGCATTAGGAATGGTTTTGGTACTGATTTCCAATGGGGAGGAGGGAGAGAACACTTGCTTGGATGAATGTGTCGGGGGAAGGGCTATATTCATAGGAATAAAACCATTGCCAGCCCAAAGAGAATGTTTGAAAAAGCACAATGAGTGACTCAGATACAGACACTCGTGGGAACTCCATTCACTGTGACCCAGACTTAAATGACCCACCCACCCCCCCCCACACACACACCTCAAAACGGAAACCGTCTGGGGTATTAGTTAACACGAGGGGTGGCAGGGATGAATTTTCTGTTCATTTGTCAGCAGAGTCTTCAGAGAGCTGTTTCTCTTCCTTCTTCCACGTCTCCTAAAATCAAGGACTATACTCTACTTGCAGACTTGGTGGGCGCCACCGTTGAACTGTGCAGACAACGCTCAGCATGGGTCTGCCCTCCACGGTCATCTGCCCGGACCTTTGTGAAAGACCCTTTGGCACACAACTTAGACTTGTAGACCATGTAAGGAAAGTGAAGGATGACACTCAGCTCGTCACACTGGCACCGAGAGGACACTCTCATACTTTCTGTACATCTTTTGTTCTCCTTGGTATAACTGTGTGTGCACGTACTCCCACCGGCTTTTGGTTTTTTGCCTTTTTGTTTGTTTGTTTTTGTTTTCTAATGAAGAAAACTGGATCGTGCTGTATATAGTCTTTAATGACTTACTTTTCAAGTGTGTACTTATATTTTAGAATATGCAATATATGCACAGATCTATAAAATTCAAATAGTATACAAACTCTGTAGTTGAAAGTGATTCTTCTTCCGTGTGCCCACAGCAAGGTACCCTCTAGTTTCTCGTGTAACCCCTTCAAGAGATTCTTGTTTTTCAAAGATATATATTCTTTTATCACTCACAAGTGGTAGCATGTCACATCCTCCCCCCCTCCCCCCCGTTGCTTTGTGCAATATGTCATGGGCATTTCAGCGTGTCTCTTGGACTTTTCTTCAGCATCTTCATGGTATGGGTGGATCTTTATTTTGTAACCCATCCACAAACACAGATGAGTTCACCTGTTTCCAGTCTTTACTGTAAATAATGTTGTAACTGACATTCTTGTCGCTAAATTTTGCACATGTCTGTGGCGAGTTCCTTAGGATATAATCCGAGAAGGAAATTGTGTGACTATTTTTAAGGATTTTGATACATGTTGCCAATACCCTGTAGAGAGTTTATACCCAGACACTCTCCGGTGTGCAGCCCCAGAGCACCCTGCTCTCTGGACTCTAAAAAGCTCTAGGTTTTATCCCTTATCAAATCTTTGCCAATTTGATAGGCAAATAACAGTACTTCAATGGTATTTCAACTTACTGCTTTTAACATTCTTTGATTATCAGTGACTAACATTTTCATATGCTTATTGACCATTTGAATTTCTTTCTTTGTGAATTTCCTATTTGTTTGATATCGATATGTTTATCTTTATATTTATGTTTATCTTTATGATCTATTTGTAACTTTAAGAATATTATTTTTGTCAAGAAATGCAACAGGTATGCTTTCCAAGTGCTTTGCTTTCAGATTTCATTTATGGTGCTTTTTGACATACATAAACTCCTAATTCTGCAACTAATTTGTTCTATGTTGCTAGCTTTTCCTGCCGGTATCCTCAACCCTCACGTCTGAAAGGCCATCTGAGCCAGTGCTTCTACAACTCCAAAATCCTTTGTCACATCCCATCCTCAAGCTAAAAATCAAAAGCCAAACCCCTTAAGTAACACTCAAGGTCTTTCATGTACCATATCTCTCCAACTTTACCAGGCTCACCTCTGACCCTCTTAAAGGATCCTCCACTCCACAGCCATGTAGCCCTAAGCCACCGAGCTGGGTCTGTGGATCTTTCCACACTGGCCCCTGCTCCTTGTGAGGCATTCCTAGTACCTCACCCCATCCTTGCCATGTGCTGACCCAGGATCACTCCCCACACCTTAGTCTGTGTTCCCAGAGCAAAGCCTCCCTGCCTCTGCCCAGTGTCCCCCACAACTAATCAAGGGGTTAGCTCTGGCTGTCCTGGAACTCACTAAGTGGACCAGGGGAGTTGGTCTGGAACTCAGAGATCCTCCTGCCTCTGCCTCCCAAGTTCCGGGATTAAAGGCGTGCATCAACACCGCCAGGCAAGAATGTCCTCTTTCCATTCACCTCTCCCCCTGCCCGGACACTTCCCAAAGCAGACGCTCAGGTTTCTTTGCAGCCAGATTGTCTGCCATCGTAAGTGCTCGGGAGCTGCTGAGCACAGCACGTACAATGGATGAACAGCGGTTTCGGCAGCAGCAGTTATTGTTGTGGTAAAGATTCAGAGGCAGGCAGATTTCTGAGTTCAAGGCCAGCCTGGTCTACAAAGTGAATTCCAGGACAGCCAGGGCCACACAGAGAAACCCTGTCTCGAAAAACCAAAAAATAAAAACAAAAAAGAAAGAAGAAAGGGAAGGGAAGGGAAGGGAAGGGAAGGGAAGGGAAGGGAAGGGAAGGGAAGGGAAGGGAAAGGGAAGGGAAGGGAAAGGGAAAGGGAAGGGAAAGGGAAGGGGAGGGAAGAAGGGAAGGGAAGGGAGGAAGGGAAGGGAAGGGAAGGGAAGGGAAGGGAAGGGAAGGGAGAAAGAAAAGAAAACAAAACAAAACTGGCTTGTAGCTACTGTCTGCTACAGAGTAAGCACAGAATAAACTAGTATTTCCTCGCCCACCCTCTTCAGCCTTAATTTTCCTCACTTAAAGTGTGATGACACCTCTGTGCCTACCCTCCCTGTTCTTACACTCGGCTCTCTAAAAGCCCTTGTATAGCTCTGGTCAGTGGGACAAGCTTTTGGGAAGGGTGGCAGGAAACAGCCTGAGCCCTATGTGGCACCCTCATGCCCTCCCCTCAGCAGTCAATGGGGAACATTCTGATGGTTTTCAAGACCCACTGCCCTCTGGTCACATTGAAAGAGCAACACAGTTTTCTTCCTGACAATCCACCCAAGAGGACAGGCAGCCTCCATGATGCAAGGAGGAAGCAAGTATTGGGAAATAGAAGGAAAAGTACCCACTTAACTTCCGGTGCCCTTGGTATTCCCATCATGTGACCATGGTGTGACTGCTTTGATGAAGATGTTCCACCTTCTGTATCCAGCACCACAGCAGCCCGGGGGGGGGGGGGCGGGGGGCAGGTGGTGGAGGCGGAGAAAATGCTCTCCGTCGTCCGTCAGGCATGGTGTAGTTCAAATTACCGAGTCAGCATGAAAAGTCCCACTCTAAATGGACAGAAGTTGGATTCTATTAAAAACCGCATGCAGCAAGGCCCTTGGCTATTAATACTTGCTAAGACATGGAGATGGGGCAGAGGCGTTGGCCTCTGAAGAAGGTTGGGACTCAGCTGCTGTGGAATAGCTTGTGTGCAAGGAGGCCTACATTGCCCTGGTTTAAAGGTTTCTAAGAATGCTAAGAGTGGAAGGAAGCTTGAGGTGAAATCCCCATACTCTCGCATACACGACTGGTCAAATCCAGTCTGGTGACCTACTGAAGGCCACACAGCTTGGAAGTTCTCCAGCCAGAACAGGAACTCTGGCCAGTTTGCCCACGACAAACAATACTCCTTTCCCCTAACCAAAATTGACTCCCTTAAGAGACACGTATTTTAATGTTGTGAGTCGTTTTGTTCTAAAGAAAGTAGGGACATCATATTCAATCCACTCAGGAACTGTCCCCACGTGCCCAGCAGAAGGGTGTACCATGGTTAGCAAGACATGTCCGCTGCCTGCAAGAGTCTGTGGGATACCAGCAAGAAGGGAAAGTAAGCAATACCAGTTCCATGTAGTGAGTGTCACCAAAGACTCTGGGGGCACACATAGAAAGGAACATCTATACCAATCCTGAGGGAGCAGGAAGGCTTTTTTTCCTGGAGTCAGCCAACACAGTAAAGGAGAGATGTGTAAATTCAGACCCGGCTCAATGACAATCTCATTCTCCTTTTCTGGCTATGACTCTAAAAAGATGTCGGAGAGTACTGCACTGTCTTCCTGCCTCTTTCCTGGTTTCTCATGCCTGGAATCAAGCAATGCTGGCTCTTTGCTGCCTTTTTAGGGCCAAGGGCCAAGAGACCACAAAAGACTCTTCAGTTGTGTTTGACCAAGTATTTCAGGTAGCTGTTTGTGTGTCTTTGAACATAGGAGAAACTTAAGACTTCCACAGCTAGGAAGATGGCTCAGCCAATAGAATTACTGACTGGAGACAAGGAGCTGAGCTCAGATCTTCAACACCACTACGGTGCTCTTCTTGGGGATCCAAGTGTGGCTCACAACCACTTATGACTTCAGTTCCAGGAGATCCAATACCCTCTTCTGGCCTCAGAAGACACATACACACAGAAAGACAGAGACAGAGACATTCTCTTTTAAATAAAAGTAAATATTACTAAAAGAAATAAAGGGCCCACATCACCTGTTTTCAAAACTTACCATAAAGCTGTAATAATGAAAATCTTGCGATGCTAACCTCAAGAGCTATCATCGATCAATAGATCCACACAACAGAAATGAGAGTCCAAAAATAAGCTCTGACATTTACAGTAAATTGATTTTCAACAAGGGTACCGAGACAGTTGCGGGGGGGGGGTCCTTTTCAATAAATGGTGCTGGGTTGACAAGATACCCCATGCCAAGGTAATGATTTGGACCATCTGCTTCATGGTGCACACAGAGATCTCCTCAACCTGGGCTACAGTCTTGACTGTAAGTGCCAGCATTATAAAATTTTTATGATTAGGGCTAGATAATGGTTCTGAAATCCAAGCAACAAAAGAAAATGACAAACTGGACTTCACCGAAAGTTGAAATATACTTTAAAAGATACTTTCCAGAAATGTCAGTCCACAGAAGGGGGTGAGGGGGCCACAGTTAGCATATCTAACAAAGAAGGCCTGAATCTGGAATATATAAAGAACTATTACACCTTGGCCATAAAAGGAAACCTGACTTAAAAGGGTTAAGGAATCTGAATCTGTAATACTCCAAAGAAGACAGGCAAATGCCAATACTCACATTAGCAGATGATCAATAACATTAACGAAGCGCATATCAAAACCACAGTGAGCTACCACTCTGTGTCCTTAGGATGGATCATCAGATAATTGACAAAAGGAACTGCATTTGTATTCATTTATCTCTTTTGTTTGGTTTGGTTTTTTTATTTTTCCCAGACAGGGAGGGTTTCTCTGTGTAGCCCTGGCTGTCCTGGAACTCACTGTAGACCAGGCTGGCCTCAAAATCAGAGATCTGCCAGTGTCTACCTCCTGAATGCTGAGATTAAAGGTGTGTGCCACCCTTAACTTTTCTTATCACTGTGACCAAAATGCCTGTCAGAAGCAACTCAAGGGAAGAAGGGGTTGTTATGATTCCTAGTCATTCCATCAGGGAAAGAAAGACATGGTGGCGGAGGCTGACTTCTGTCCATGGTACCAGGAGCTTTCGGAACCCATTATTACATCTCAGCAGATCAGAAAGCGGGGAGCTAGACCAACCTGTCACCCTCCAAGCCCACCCCTATGCTCTGCATCTTGCCAGCCAGGTTCCACATCTAAGTGTTTCTTCAGTCTCCTCATCCCCTGTTTATTTACGGTTTCTATTGCTGTGAAGAGACACTATGACTCTTATAAAGGAAACCATTTAACTGGGCCTGGCTTACAGTTTCAAAGATTTAGTCCATTATCATCATGGTCAGTAACATGGTCAGTTGGCATGGAGTCAAACAGTGTGCTGGAGAAGTCTCAGAGAGTTCCACAGGCAGCGGGGGGGGGGGGGGGGGGCGGAGCAGACAGACACTGGTCTAGCTTGAGCTTTTCAAACCCCAAAGCCCACCCCAAGTGAAACACTTTTTCCAAGGTCACACCTCCTATGGGCCACTCCCTACGGGCCTATGGAAGCCATTTTCAATCAAACCACCACATCCCCCAAAAGAGGCGGTTACCACAAGCTATCTTGCCACCTTTCCCCCAGTTTCTCAAGCCTGGGTTCAAATAAAGCCATGTCTGTTACCTTTGTAGGTTCAAGGGTTGAGCAATCACAGTAGACACTGAAGTTGTGTCTGATTAAGTCTCTCAACTGACTACTAGCATGTTCTCTGAATGTAATCAGAGGGTGTACTGGCTAGCTTTGTGTCAACTTGACACAGCTGGAGTTATCACAGAGAAAGGAGCTTTAGTTGGGGAAATGCCCCCATGAGATCCAGCTGTGGGGCATTTCCTCAATTCGTGATCAAGGGGGAGAGGCCCCTTGTGGGTGGGACCATCTCTGGGCTGGTAGTCTTGGATTCTATAAGAGAGCAGGCTAGCCGGGCCTGGTGGCGCAGGCCTTTAATCCCAGCACTCGGGAGGCAGAGGCAGGCGGAATTTCTGAGTTCGAGACCAGCCTGGTCTACCAAGTGAGTTCCAGGACAGCCAGAGCTATACAGAGAAACCCTGTCTCGAAAAACCAAAAAAAAAAAAAAAAAAAAAAAAAAAGAGAGAGAGAGAGAGAGCAGGCTGAGCAAGCCAGGAGAAGCAAGCCAGTAAAGAACATTCCTCCATGGCTTCTGCATCATCTCCTGCTTTCTGACCTGCTTGAGTTCCAGTCCTGCATCCTTTGGTGATCAAAAGCAGTATGTAAATGTAAGCCAAATAAACCCTTTCCTCCCCAACTTGCTTCTTGGTCATGATGTTTGTGCAGGAATAGAAACCTTGACTAAGACAGAGGGTTAGCAAGACCCATGATACTGGGATTCTTCCAGCACAAGTTGTTGGTGGCCCAGTGTTCAAAGCATGAGCCTGTGGGGGCATTTCCAACATGTCTTGGTTACTGATCTATTGCTGTGAAAAGACACCATGATCAAGACAACTTATAAAATAAAACAAAGCATTTAACTTGGGGTTTGCTTATAGTTTCAGAGGGTAAGTTTATGACTATCATGACATGGTATCTTGATAAGAGACTAGTTATATCGTTTCACTAGCCTAACATTTAAATCTAAAATGTTACCATTTCATCACTCAGTATAAAAACATATATTTAATGTCCCTTTCTTTAGGTGTTTGTGTGTGTGTGTGTGTGTGTGTGTGTGTGTGTGTGTGTGTGTCTGCCTGAGTGTGAGCACTTGTTGTACCGGTTCTAGGCATGGAACTCAAGTACTCTATAAGAGCAGTACATGCTCTTAATTTCAAATCACCTTTCTAGCCCTCATATTTTTTTTGTAATGTAGTATGTAATTTACACTTAAGAGCACATACCATTTAGACTAGCCCAAGTGCAATTGCTTAATGACACATGTGGGTAGGAGCTACCCCATCAGATCACACAGTTGTAGTTCTTCACAGAAGATTCTGCGAAGACGGAACAGTCACCAAATTGCAGGGACCTTCTTGGTGGTTTTCATCTTGATCCTTCACGGAGCATCCAACACCATCATTCCCAGACTCCTCTGAGGTCCACCGAGGCGGGACATAGCCAAGACTGCTGCAGAGACAAGGAGGCCCCGTCCCATGAGCCTCCACTGCCAGTCCTATGTTGGCCCCACACAGCCTTTCTAAGGTGCTAGTTTAGACTCTCAGACTTACCAGGTACATGTCTCATTTAAAAAGATATGGAGGCTATTATAATCCCATTCTTACAGAATCCCTGTGAGGACTGCATGTGATGACATATACAAAATGCCAGGTAGAGAGTGCAAAGTCAGCATGCTTTAGAATTAGCTAATTATGAACCGACATCATTAATCATCTCTCAGCTTTAACACAAAGCCTGGCCCACATCTGATTCATGGGAAACATCTATCTCCACAAGGGAACCTTATACCACTGAGCTGATTCCTGGATCCTAACTCTGACACGGTCATGTCATTTCCACTGGTTGGGATGTACCCTCCTACAGCTGGCGGGCATCCCCAGGAGCTTTCGGTTCAGAGCAAGTTCTTCCCTACAGTGTCATTCCTAATAGTTAAAGACCATCTCTGGGCTCTCTCACGCTCTCCTATTTCCCTAGCCTGAACATCCTTGGTTTCTTCAGCTTTCCTTCATTCCACAGATTGTCCTGCTCTAAGCCTTATTTTTAAGTCTGCCCCTCCTAAAGTGAGGCAGACTAAACTGGAAGGAGACTTTGATCTTCCCAACACTGGGACTGCTTCAACACCTCGCTTTGTGGTCAGACCATCTCACACTTTGTCTGTGGTGTGCTTGTAGCCCTATCTTGGATTTGTATCACTGATGTTTAATTATTGAGTTATAATTATGTGTGCCGTATACCCTATCCCCATCAGATTTCCCTTTGTGTTGTTTTGGTTACCTGTGCTCCCTGAGTCTGAAAATAGTAAATGGAAAAACTCCATAATAAAAGCCATAAATTCTGAACGGTGCAATGTTCTAAGAAGCCTGATAAAATCTCACACCGTCCTGTGCCGACCCGCACGGGGTATGGGGCATCCTCATCCAACTTACCACCCTGTGTGTGCTGCCCGCCCAACAGTCATTAGTGGCTATCTCGGCTGTCAGATCAACTGTCAGGATGTCCCAGCACTAGGGTTTAAGTGGCCATTATCATACTTAATAATGGCCCAGGGCATGGAACCAGTGAGCTAAAAATTTGAATGTGTCAAAGAGAAACATTAAGATGCTTCCTTTAGAGCTAAAGGGGTTTGCGACCCCATAGGGTTGCTGATGCCAAGAAGCGCTTGCTGACAGGAGCCTAGTATAGCTGTCCCCTAAGAGGCTCTGCCAGATGAGGGGTACCAATACAGATGCGGATGCTTGCAGCCAATCACCAAACTGAGCACAGGGTCCCCAATGGAGGAGTTAAGGGAAGGACTGAAGGAGCTGAAGGGGTTTGCAACCCCCCATAGGAAGAACAACAATATCATCCAACCAGAACCCCCCTCCCAGAGCTACCAGGGACTAAATCCCCAACTAAAGAGTACACTTGGAGGGACCCATGGCTCCAGCTGGATATGTAGCAGAGGATAGCCTTGTCGAGCGTCACTGGGAGAGGAGCCTCTTGGTCCTGTGGAGGCTCTATGCCCCAGCTTAGGGGGAATGCTAGGGTGCTGAAGCAGGAGTGGGTAGGTGGGTAGGGAAGCACCCTCATAGAGGCAGGGGGAAGAGGGAGAGGATAAGGGGTTTGTGGAGGAGAAACTGGGAAGAGGGATAACATTCAAAATGTCAATAAATAAAATAACCAATAAAAAATGAAAAAAAAAATGCTTCCTTTAAGTAAAAGCCCAAAGTACAATACGAGATCTTGAAAGAGACAGAAAATTCATGTAACATTCACTATAACCCCTGCTGCCTTCAGGTTCCCCCTGAAGCCCCAAAGAGCAAGCATTACTCCGATTCTAACCTCACAGATTCCTTTTCAAATCCAGAAATTCCTGGGAGTGGAATAACAGAGCATTAGACCTTAATCCACCATTTTATTCCTAGTAAATCACTCATTACGATTTCAGCCTTTCTTCATGGTCTATTGAAGGCATTTGGTTTCATTTCCCCAACCCGTGCCTAGCTGTTGATTTCCTAAACTCTGTACTACCTTCAGATTTGGGAATAGTTCTTTCTGCCCTTCATCTAACACCCGATAGGAACCACAGGGAGCTCATGGGTTCTTAACTGGAAAGCCTGCAGTCTGCGGCTTAGTGAACGAGAAGCCCTGGCCAGAGGAAGCACATGAAGATAATCCCCCTTGATAGACAGGATCCAGATCTATTTGGATTAATCTATAGAGGAAAGAAAATGGCTTTCTTCCATTCTTTTCAGTTTTTTTTTTTTTTTTTTTTTTTTTTTCTGAGCTGGGAATTAAACTGACAAAAAGCGTATTAGCTAGCAGGAGAAAGCTCATTTTAATTATGCACAAAAATCCCACAAAAATAAGAAACTCTAAGAGAGTCAGATGATTGGAGTTTATATAGCATCCTGGGCCACAGAAAGGAATGGAGATTGGAGCTGTGGGGGCTGTGGAAACTAATTGAGAGGACGAGGGGAAGAAAATTGGTAAAAAAAAAAAAAAAAAAAATGTTGCCTTGTTAGGTAAATAAGAGTCTCTGGTGACTGATGTTATCTAGGGACATTACCTTCATAATCCAGAAAAGTTTTCTTCTTTTGAGACAGTATCTGTATGTTGAGCAAGTTGGCCTCGAACTCACAGAGTTCCACCTGTCTTTATCTTTATCTCCCAAGTGCTAGGACTAAAGGCTTGTGACACCACACCTGGGGGGGGGTGTATATGTGTGTGTGTGGGGGGGGTCTACACACATGTGCAGTGCCCAAGATAGATCAGATCCCTTGGAGTTGGGGTTATAGACAGTCATGAGCTGCCAATTGTGGGTGCTGGGATCTGAACTCAGGTTCTCTAGAAGAGCAGCAAATGCTATTAACCATTGCCCCATCTCTCCAGATCCCAATACACAGCTTTAACTAAGGAAAAGTTAGATTCAAAGATCTTTTTTAAAAAAAAAAATTTTTTATTTCACTGTGTGTCACAGGGTGAAGGGGTGGTTTGATAACTGGTGTCATTAAACAATGATTGGAAGTTAATTCTTTCCTTCTGGCATATGGATTCTAGGGATCAAAACAGGTTTGCTAGACCTTTCGGCAAGGGCTTTTACCTGCTGAGTTATCTTGCCAGCCCCAGATGCAAAAATCTTTGGAGGCAACTTCTCAAAGATACCTGTGTCTGTGGTTTCTCAGAATAACCATCTAATAACCACTTTGGCAGAGATGTGTGATATGGGGTGGCATAGCCTGCTCACTTATTTCTATCCTAAGAGGTGGTATATGGGAAGAGGGATGTGGGGACAAGACCCAGGTTGTGGGATATACACTGGCAGGGGGCAGGGCTCAGGAGAGGGTCTGAGACTCACACTAGTGGAAGAGGGAAGAAGGTCCGGAGGGAGAGAAGTGAGCACACCGGTCACCCACAGGAGAATCTCCAGGGGTTCTCAAGGCTCCCCCCCCCCCAGGAATCCAGTGCTAAAGCTATTGTTTGGATTTAATGTTACGATTGTTTCATTTTCTTTGTTTTGCTAAGTCCTAAATAGAATCTGCCAGCTTGCAAGGAAAAAGGATTTTCCTAGATTTGGAAGCTGCTGGGACCAAGAAATCATATAAAATGCCTCACTCTTTCCTGGTCCCAACTGCAAAGCACTGGGGCTTGGGGGTACAGGGAGTGGGGGTGGGGGTGGGGTGCCTTATGGAAGTGCTCCTTAAACGTTTGCTTTTATATTATATGTACCCATGGTATAGAAACTATTTCTTTGGAATGCAGGCAGACACAGGAAACCTGGATCTGCCCTATTTGGCTTGAACTTTTAAGCTTCTAGCAGGCTGCCTTTGCTTTTATTTCCTCTAAAGATGCGTGAAAATTGTATCTATTAAGATATCAGGATTAGGCCGGGCGTGGTGGCGCATGCCTTTAATCCCAGCACTCGGGAGGCAGAGGCAGGC
>NC_034596.1:76858305-76911107 GCF_900095145.1 Mus pahari
CAATCGCATGGACCGGAAGTTTACACACAATCGCATGGACCGGAAGTTTACACACAATCGCATGGACCGGAAGTTTACACACAATCGCATGGACCTGTAGTATCTGTTCTTAGGGAGTTTAAGTAGAAGGAGATGGGACTACACTCCAGAACTTCAAAGCCAGCCTGGGCAACACTGCAAGGCCCTAGGCTCCTCTCCTAAGAGAAGTTATGACTGGTTTGTGGGGAATTACTGAACGACTTTAAGACACACACAGTGGTGCCATCTATATCAATCCATGGTACAGTCTGCCCGCTAGGCACAGTCATTCATTCCCAGGCTATGCACATACGTGCATGAATTAACGTGCATAAGGACTTCGGTTTGCTTCAAAGGTACGAAAAGCATTTTCTTTCTTGGCAGAGAGATTTGGAGACCATGAAGGGATACTAATGAAGACAATGGTGATGGACAGAGAATCTGAGGGTCAGACGCATTCTCCAGTTCATAGAAGACTGGAACTTAAGAGTAACTTCTATAATAAAGCCGTGAAGAGACTTTAAAAATCAGGCCAGTGACATATTTGGTTACAGGGTTGGTTGGGAGTGAGGCACTGACTTGTAACAGTGTGAGATAACTCAGGTCACTGAAGTCCCATCAGGCTGACCCTGAACGTGCAGAAGGACAGAAGGGCTGGATTCTCTGGCTTCCTTCCTTCCTTCCTTCCTCTTCTACTCCTGGTAACCACAGCAACCTTGTGAACCACCAAGCCCTGCAGTCCTAGCCACTGGACAAGCCTACACCGTACAGCTATGACTCAGGCTTCTAAAGTGACCAAAGGCTCTTTTGAAAGAAGGTAGTGCTGGCCATACAGATCATCGACAGGACAGTGTGCCGGGCCCTGGGCTCCATCCCCAGCAGCGCAGGAAAAGGAAGAGGAAGAGGGGGAGGGGGAGAGGCAGAGGCAGAGGCAGAGGCAGAGGAAGAATAAAAACAGAAAAGGAAGGGAGCCAAGCTCTTCTGAGCAAAGGTGCTACCTACTACCCACGTTGCTCACTTTACCTTGAGAATCTGAGGCACGAAGTGGGTTAAGGAAGAAACTCCGGCCACAACACAGCATGGACTTCACTCATAGCCCTTCTGAGGCTCACTGTACAGAAGCCTTAGGTCTCAGTCCAGAGCTGCTGGGGGGTTGACTGGGTTGGTTTACTGCATTCCCTGGCAGATGGCTATAGAGGAATTTTAAGTAAGACTATTAATAGAAGTTATGCATTAGGGAATGTCTAATGAATGAACTAATAGAGACTTTGTCTGGTGGTCATAACTTACGCTGACTATGGCTGATCTCTCTCTTTCTCTCCCCCAACCTCCCCCCCCCCGTGTGTGTGTGTGTCTCTGTGTGTGTGTGTGTCTGTGTGTAGTGTGTCTGTGTGTGAATGCCAGCAACATTTGTTATGTTCTGTTGGTGTTAAGTCTTTCCACAGCATTGTTGAACAAGTCAACGAGTTTACTTGAAGATAAGCTCCTAGAGCCCTTTCCCTATCACCCCTGCACTCTGGAGTCGAGCCTGGGCTCCATATTGAGACTCTGTCTCTAAACCTAAGGGGAGGATGGGGGAAATAAAAAGAGATAATAAACCCACTGAAGTATAAACTTCATTTAAAATTATAATGCAATCAGATTTTGTTTTGTCTGAGACAGGATATCATGCAGTTCAGGATGGTCTGGGACTCAGTGTCTAGTGAAGGACAACTCCTGATCCCCCTGCCTCTACCTCCCAAGTGCTGGAATGACAGGCATGTGCTGCTGTGTTCTCTCTCTCTCTCTCTCTCTCTCTCTCTCTCTCTCTCTCTCTCTCTCTGTATGTGTGTGTATCACATGACAGCTAGCAGAGTTGGTCCGTTCACTCCCCCTACCACATGGGTCCCAGGAATTTGAACTCAGGTGAGCAGGCTAGACAGCAGTGTCTTTTCACTGAGCTTTGCCTCCAGCCCAGTGATCAGATTCTCAGCAGCACCTGATGGCCTTCTGTCCTGCTGGAACGCTGTCCTGCTGGGACTCGGTAACACTCCCAAAGCTCCCTGCCCACTCATCTCAACTTTGTTGTGCCAGGGTGGCGCACACCTTTAATCCCAGCACTTGGGAGGCAGAGGCAGGCGGATTTCTGAGTTCGAGGTCAGTCTGGTCTACAGAGTGAGTTCCAGGACAGCCAGGGCTACACAGAGAAACCCTGTCTCAAAAAACCAAAAAAACAAAACAAAACAAAAAAGGTAATCTTGTTAAAATGTAGACGTTGATTCAGTCTGGAGCAAGGTCCAGGGTTTTGCCTAACATGACCCCATCCCAGGTGATGCTGGGCAGCTGCTCTGTGGCCTGCACTGTAACAAGGCTGCCACCCAGACAGAAACAGACATTCTGCAGAGTCAGCAAGTTTCCAGCCATACCCCTAATTACTCCTTTGACAGTATCTTTACCCATGCAGCACTAAATAACCTAAAGGAGTCTTAAATGACCTGGAGACTTTGGGGTTTCCACTGTCCCTAAACATCCTGTGAGTTAGAATAAGGAGTCCCCTCCACCTCAGCCCTCCTGTTAGCTAAGTCCTTCCTTGTATAAACCCATCCCATATAATCCGTATCCCGCAACCTATCATTTAGTTCTTCCCTTTCCTCCCTCCAGTGTAATCCAGTCCTAGCATAGGAAACAGCTGCAGCTGTCATGTGCCAGCCTGCGGTTTGCTCTTCTCAGTAGGCTTGTAAATGCCAGTGTATGAAGTAGTTATTATTTTAACCTCCATGTAACTGACAAGGAATTGAGATGCACTGGGTTAAATACATTGCCTGAAGCTATGTGATTAAGTTAAAAAAAAAAAAAAAAGCCAAGAGTTGAATTCAAAGCCCAAGGTCTTGGCCTGCCCTGATAGAGGAAATCCTAGAATGACTTTTCATTCTCCTTGTGATGACAAGGACTCTCCCATCTTCTCCTTAACCTAAATTACAGCTGCACCTAACTCACCCTGGTCACTTTCCCTTCTCCTTCGTCAGGACTAAAACTGCAGTAAGTCACAGATATCCACAGGGAATGCATGGCTTTCACTCTCAGTATCTTCAGCACTTGGCCAAACTGGTCTCTGAGATTCCCAGTCTCTCTTACCCAAGCCAGCCGAAGCCCGTGGGACTGCCTCACCGCTGCCTTCCTTTGCTCTTTAAAAACCCTTGCCTTCTGCATCAAAAGCTATTTTCACTATTTTCAGAGAAAGCTATGAAACCATTGATTAGGGTCTTCACATGGACAAAGGTTTTTTAGGAAGCTGGCATTGTAAGCCTTCTCTCAGGGAGCTGTGGTCTGAAACATAAATGACTATTAAGGAAAGAAATCAAGGATAAGGAGTTGGGGGGGGGGAATACAGATTTCAGACAGGAAGAATATCAGAGTTACTCAGCAAATGTTTGTTGATGAACCAATGAAGGGAAAGATACATAAAAGTCCACTGGGGACCGACCCAAGGGAGAGCTTCCTGTGGAAGCCAAGCCTCTCTTACTGCCTTTAATGCAACTCTAAGAAAAGACAGTTGACATTTAAAAACTAATAATAATTAACTTATAGTGTCTTCCTTCCTCTTTTAGCCCAATGGTTGGTTTTTATCTTTGATTCGATATTCTTAAAGCCAAAATACTCATTCAACTAGATGTGACATAAAGGAGAAATCTATGGGGTAGTGATGGCTCACACCTTTAGTCCCAGCACTCGGGAGACAGAGGGAGATGGATCTCTTTTGTCAAGTCCAGCCTGATCTACAGAGTGAGTTCCAGGATGGTCAGAGCTACACAGAGAAACCCTATCTTGAAGAAGGAGGGGAGAGGAAGATGGGGAAGGAGGGAGGAAGGAAGAGGAGGAGGAAGAGGAGCATAAATATTCAGAATTGAGGGTTCATCTTGGAAGATTTTACCTTTGAAGAGTATGAAGTGTCTGTCCTTGTCTTTCCTGCTTGTGGACGTTGTACATCGTGGTGCGCACTAGGCTCCGCACCACGATGTACAACGTCCACAAGCAGAGGCAGAGGCAGGTGGATTTATATGTTTGAGGCCAGCCTGGTCTACAAAGTGAGTTCCAGGATGGTCAGAGCTACACAGAGAAACCCTATCTTGAAGAAGGAGGGGAGAGGAAGATGGGGAAGGAGGGAGGAAGGAAGAGGAGGAGGAAGAGGAGCATAAATATTCAGAATTGAGCTGCTTGTGGACGTTGTACATCGTGGTGCGCACTAGGCTCCGCACCACGATGTACAACGTCCACAAGCAGGATGATGGTGAGTGGTCTTGGTTTCTGTTAGTAAGATTCCTACGTTTCCCTTTCGCCATCTGGTGATCTCTGGAGTTAGTTATTATAGTTGTCTTTGGTTGGAGCTTGTTCCTCCTGTGATTCTGTTAGCCTCTGTCAGCAGTCCTAGGAGTCCAGCTCTCTCCTGGGTCTCAGTGGTCAGATTACTCTCTGCAGGGAAGCTCTCCTCTATCAGGGAAGGTGCACAGAGGCCTGGCGTTCAGATCTGCCTCCTTGCTGAAGATGTAGGCCCAAAACAGGGCCTGTCCCAGATGA
Organism: Mus pahari; assembly: GCF_900095145.1. Classification (NCBI taxonomy): domain Eukaryota; kingdom Metazoa; phylum Chordata; class Mammalia; order Rodentia; family Muridae; genus Mus; species Mus pahari. The sequence continues at coordinate 76,862,878 of NC_034596.1, forward strand.
TGTGTTGCCTCTGCAGTTTATTCACTCACCTGCACAGACTAGCCACTGAGGGACCCTGGACACAATATGACTCTCTCACCTGCTCTGGCAGACAGAGCCCTCACAGGTGGCTACCTTTCCTCAGGCAAGGAAGGTGCCCAAATTTCTGGAGCCTGAAACAGGGTCTGTTCCAGAAGTTAGGTTGCTTCTGTCTGTCCCAAAGCTGTGTAGCTTCTGCGGTCCACACTCTTGCTAGCCCAGACTGGAGCCCAAGCGAACCGGAGCAAAGATGGCTCTCCTTCCGGCTCAGGCCTTGAGACTCCTCCCGGGTGGACACCCCTCCTCGGGCGGGAAAGGTGCCAGGTGACTGGAGCCTGAAACGGGATCCTTCCCAGAAGCTGTGTCCCTTCTGCAGGCCACCCCCTCCCTGGGAGTGCACCGGAACAAAGATGGCCCTCCTACCAGTTCAGGCCTTGAGACTGCTCCCAAGCAGACACCCCTCCTCGGGAGGGCATGACTTGCTCTTCTAATAGTCATTAAGCAAGATAACAGCAAAGGAGCTTTGGAGTGAAGTTTACACCCCAGGGAAGCCTAAAAGTGTCCAATGACTTTGCACCTCTGAAAAGAAATGAGAATAGAATGAATAGAATAGAATAGAATAGAATAGAATAGAATAGAATGGAATGGAATGGAATGGAATGGAATGGAATGGAATGGAATAATAGAAGAGTATGGAAGGGGAAGTCTCTGCAAGGCCAGTGAATAGGAGCTAAGTAGCCAATCCTTTCTCACTCACTGAAACATCCCAGTATCTCTCGGAGTAGGAACCAGAGCTCCTTGACTATGAAGTGTCTGATTACACACAGAAAGAGCAAGTTAGAGGAGGCTAGCATGGTTATTTAGTAAGAAAAATGTAAGCTTTCATACAGGAAAACATGGAATAAGAGTATGTTAAGTGTTTGAGCCAAGTCATTTCGGCATCATGGGCTGGGGCTGTGGAGACAAGAGCACCAGGAGATCAGTATCATCTGTGGCTACATAGTGAGCTTGAGGACAACCTGGGGCCTTTGTCTCAAACAAAAATAAACACACAAAAACAACGACATAGCATCCTGCTGGGGGTGTGGGGGGGCAGGTTTTTATCCACAGAACATTTATTTTAAAAGTGACCTGGATACAGTCTAGGATTGTTAAAGTGTTCCCCAACTATTCAATGACCCACTGAGCATGCAGCTGTTAGCACATGTTTCTGTCCCCTCAAAGGCAAAGGGTACATGTGTCTCGCTTACTCTTGCATCCTCCATCACAGGCCAGTAATAACCCATAGGGCTACCATCAGTCAGGAGTAAGCACTTATTTTTTTTTTTAAAGATTTATTTATTTTTATGTGTATGGGTGTTTTGATTGAATGTATGTCAATGCACCACTTGTATGTCTATTGCCCACAGAGGCCAGAAGAAGGTGTCAGAGTCCCTAAGACTGGAGTTACAGACAGTTGTGAGCTGCCACATGAGGATTGGGACTCAAACCTAGATCCTTTGGACAAGCAACCAGTACTCGTAACTGCTGAGCCATCTCTCCAGCCCCAGCAATAAGCATTTGTAATAAAGATGAAGGGCAAGAGGAAGTTGAATAGTTAAAACTGTCTCTACAGATCACCTGCCCGAAGCTTAAGCTGAGGGTCTTGTGCCCTGTGTGGCCCTAATGAAAGCCCAGCCTTCCACAGCCCCGCTGTTCTCTCTGCCTGTGTATCTTATCCGTCTCATACCGTCTAAGCATCACTCCTTCTGTAAGCAAAAGTCCCCACGTGCATGCTAATTCTGGAGCTATAATTCTGACATGGTTTGCTCATTGAGGAAAAGTATAACAAAAACAGTGTAAATATATGATGCTTCCTTTGATGAACCCAGGAAGAGTAGCCAGAATATAATCGTCTCTCTGTATGGGTCACTCTGAACGAAAGGCCTTAAGAGCCATAGTTTCCATGGGAGCCGTTCTGTCTTTGACTTGTAAGGAGCAGCCCCTGGGCTCCGTGTCTTCACAGAAATGAGTCCACAGCTCAGAGAGCTCAAATTATTTCTCAGCAGACCCTTCCTTCCACCTGGATAATATCCCCAAATGTGCAAGTGAGGAGACCTGCCAACACCCCCAAAACGGACATGTCCATTTGTCCCCAAATAAAAGCGTCACCTTCCCCTCTGCCACACTTATAGCCCACAAGATGACAGAGATGTGAGGGTACAGACAAGTGGGAGAGACTCGGAACTCCGCAGGAGTGGCCTTCAGCTGCACCTCTGCTGACTCACCCCGCCCTGCTTCTGGAACAGTCTCTGTGCTCAAGCCCAGAAGTTCGGCCTGGGGACAGGAGAGAGATGGATTCTCAAGCCTTGCCCGGGAGTCTAGCTCAAAAGCATGTCTGTCATTATGCCATCTCGGTGAAATGCAAGTCACCTACCTTTCTGGACATATAGGACATTCGAGGAACCTGTGGAGGACTCTGTAGGCCAGAGAAGCAAAGATCCCAGAAAATAAAACCTGGGGGCGGGAAGGTTTCGAGGTGCTCATGAGTTGTGGAGACTGAACCCACTGGGAGAAACCAAGACTTAGACTCAGTTCAAATTTAGATCAAATGAATTAATTCTCACTGTTGGCAGAACAGCCTTGGTAGAGCCAGACTGAATGCCATGCGGGGGTTGGGGGTGGGGTGGGGGGCGGGGTTAAAGTGCTGCTGTAGCAATCCACGGAGTCCACAGCTGGGCAGGGGCATTGTTTTGCCTCGTCCAGGTGTTTCTCACTTTCCAGCTATAGAGTAAGGAAAAGACCATCTCATCCTTTCCCTTAGCGACAGAGTTTTACAGAAGCAAGGGTGGCCGTTAACCACCTCACAGCCTGTTACTATCCTATTCTCAGCTCACCCGCAGGCCGCTGGGGTTTCTCAGGCATTCCAGAGCAGGAGGCCAACAAGGCCCTGAAGGGACGCCTGGCTCCACAGAAAATCCCTTTAGTCACCGCAGGATCCTGAGTATCAGGTTTGCAGACTCTAGTGACTGGGATGGGGAAGATCAGTGATCTCAGGTCAGGCTGGCTGTCACATCCCCACATACCACTCCCTTCTAAGCCCACTGAGGCCCCTGAGGGTAGGGCTGGGCATCCAAACTCGGCGCCTACCTCTGGGTCAGAACCTTACTTCTCAGCCTGGCAGTTCTGGCCTAGACCGCTGCGTTGGCCTCTGTCTCAGGGCAGACACCATGACCAAGGCAATGCTTAGAAGGAGAACATTTACTTGCCTTACAGGTTCACAGGTTCAGCCCATTATCATCAAGGCAGGAGCACGGCAGCATCCAGGCAGGCATGGTGCAGGAGGAGCTGGGAGTTCTCCATCTTTATCTGAAGGCTGCTAGGAGAAGACCAGCTACCCCAGTTTAAATGTTTAAATTCACCCACCCCGCTGGCATTTCCTATGCCTCTTCTCTGCTTTATTTCTTTCCCCCACCACTTTCAGGGAACATGCATTTTACTTATTAATTTGCTCTCTTATTTTTTCGTCTTTCCCACTAGAATGCCAGCATTTCTATGTCTCTAGTACTAGCACAGTATGTGGTTCGTAGATAGATATTTAGTGACCATGTGTTCAAAGAAAGAAAAAAATGAAAGGCAGTTTAGGTGCTTAAACCTATAACATAGTAGCCCTGACCTGCTCCTACCTGGGAATTGGGGTTCAGGCCTCCTTGCTCCTGGTCATTGACATCTCTGTCACCCTAATTGGACCCTACACAGAGGCATTCCTGGTACTCAATCCCTTTGTTCTCTTCCTTCTGAGATTGTTCCTTATCCACCCTGCCCCCCTGTAATCAATGAAGCTGATTTTAAATACAGCAACCATTCAACAAATGGCAGCACCTGCTGCCTATCAGCCTTTGTGCTTCCTGTAGAGTTTTTAGTAATTCACTATGAGCCAGATAATGTGTATGTGCATTGTACATACATGTGTGGGTGTGTCCCTCCCCAGATAACCTTGGGATGGCTTTCTCAATCATCTGCCTTGTTTTTTTTCTCACTGAATGGCTGCTGGGTCCCTGTGTTCTGCCTATCCCTGTTCCCCAGAGCTGGGGTTACAGGCAGCTATCACACCCAGGTTTCTATATGGGCGCTGGGATCTGAACTCAGATCTTTGTGTTTCTGTAGCATATACTTTACCCACTGAGCCATCCTCCCAGTCGCCACACTCTCTTGTTTTTACATAATCATGTGACCCTGGAGACCACATTGAACATTCAAGTGTCTGCTTTTACTTCTGTGCGGATCTCTCTATGCATAAAGGTAGGCTCTGCTGACATACTGACACTTAGGATAGCCCATATACTCTGTACTCACAGGTCACTTCTGACGGATCAGGCCAGGGCACAAATTGGACCTAGCAGTTCTGGTCTGTTCCTTTGTACCTGGATTAGGTAGATCTGAATGCAGACAAGGCCTTTGTAAAGGACTGGAGCCCCAGTGTCTGGCTGCAAGGTACCCCAGGCCAATGGGTAAGTAATTCTCCAGTTGCTACGATGACCAGAAGCATCACTTCACAACACCCGAGAAGATGCACTGTAGTGGTTCATAACAGCACCCACACCCCAGAGCTTCTCCCTTCAGGTCCAGCTGAATATCCAAGACATGGCTTTTATGTGGCCATCTCTTACTCTTCCAGCGAGAAATTCACTTCTGACTTTGATTCTCTTTTGCCTGCTTGGGATCAAAATGTACCTGTTCTGTGTGAGTTTTACTGCTCAGCTACATCCCCAGCCCTGACTACTCCGTTTTGAATAAGATAAATCAAGTCGCTTTCAAATGCTTGTAGCACAGGGAAACAGATACTGACCTAAGACGGTGCAGGTTGAGAAGCCTGAAGCTGGGACTCATGCATTTCGCTAGGACTCCCTTGAGGCTGGCAGGGAATGTGTGGGGATTCCCCCATCAGGTCCTTTGCCCTACTTCCATTTTTTCCACACAGGTCATTTTCCTAAGGAAAATGAGGTCAGGCTAACATTCAAAGCTGCTCGAAAGTTAAGGCTAAGGGTAGGAGGCATGAGGCTGGGGGTGTGCAGAGAGAGGATATAGCCCTGCTGGGAGAGTCCGAATGAGGCACCATGGAGTGAGTGCAAATCTTTACTGAGTGGAAGTTGTAGGGGGTGGGGCAAATAAAGTTATCTCCATAGGGACAGGTAGACAGACAGGAAAGAGGGAGGGACCCGTAAGGAGAGGGCTTAGCCTTTTAAATGGGGGGTTTATCCATAAGATTCCGGGATCCAAATCATGTCCCTCATCAAGGACACTACTTCTCAGGCTTGGTCCAACAGTGCAGTCCAGGCAGGTGAGGCTAAAAGAAAAATGGGTTGAAGGTTTCCCCGGGCAGATCTATTCGCAGCAGCTGCTCCCTGGGAACCACTTACAGGCCACAGCTCCTGAAGCTCTATTGACTCTGTTTATTTCTCCGATTTGTCAAGGACCGGCTGATACCCCAGCCTGCCCCGCCAAGGGCTCAGCTTCTGGTTCACCTCACAGGCTTCACCAATTTAATTAGCACACTCTCTACTCCACCTCTGCAGTCATTAACGAAAATACTGCTGAATGCCGGTATACGGCAGGTCCCTGGGGCCTCCCCTCTGCCCCTTCATCTTCCAGTCTAGCTAACAGGCCTCATTTCTGATCATCTTCCTCCACTCTTCAGGATGCCCCCTTTCCATTCACTCATTAATTCAATCATTCATTTGTTCCGTATCTAGAATAGAGACTTCACTCCGAATAGACCATGGAAAAGGCTTAACTACCACCAGCTATTACTACGGTGTGGGGCCATAGGGGAGCAAAGACGTGCTAGACAGACTCCAGCACAAGGCAATAGAAATGGAACTAAGGCCGAGCAGTGGTGGCACACGCCTTTAATCCCAGCACTCAGGAGGCAGAGGCAGGCAGATTTCTGAGTTTGAGGCCAACCTGGTCTACAGAGTGAGTTCCAAAAAAAAAAAGAAAGAAAGAAATGGAAGTAAGAGTAGCCACTGATGCTTACAGAGTACTCTCCAGGTACCCAGCTAATGTTGTGCAGAGAGTACACGTCGGCCATGTTGGGTACAGCCCATGCTACTGAAGAGGCTGTCAGTCAGGATCAAAGGCATCAATTCTAAAGCCAAAGTTCTTCTGGCTCTCTCACTTACTGGCTTCTTTGCCCTAAGTGGCCCTTAGTAAAGTAAGGGTACCATTACCTCATAGTGTTGTTGTGGGGGTTTAAATTATTCAATAAGATAATGGAGAAAAGATATCTGAAGTACTGCTCAGCACATAATATGCATTCGATAAATGATGGCGATTATTATTTAATGTAATACAACTGTCCTGTGTCAGGCATTGCAGTCTGTGTTTGGCCAGCAGGAAGGTTGATTCTTAGGCTGATTTCCCCAAATGAAATAATGAAACCAGTATTTAGTCCAAATCCCATTTTGTTTTATTATTGCAGCTCAGGAAACATTATATTATGCAAACATAAAACATATTATGCAAGAAAACATGTATACATAATGATCTCACAAGCTACAAAAGCAAAGGAGACTGTAAAGCACACGATACTCTTATAGGAGAGCAGAAGCTCAGTGAAGTACCAGGAGGTACCAGATGAGGAGGAGGAAGAAGAGGAGGAGGAGGAGGAGGAGGAGGAGGAGGAGGAGGAGGACAGAGCAGTCATCATGATGATGATGATAAAAGCCTGCTATATATTATAGTTTAAGAGAAAATGTTAGATGTCAGTGGTGGTGTGGTGGAGGTGGCGCACACCTTTAATCCCAGCACTTGGGAGAGGCAGAGGCAGGGAGATCTGAGTTCGCAGGCCAGCCTGGTCTATAGCATAAGCTCCAGGACAGCCAGTGCAACACAAAAGAAACTCTGTCTGGAAAAACGAAAGAGAGAAAGAAAAGGTCAGGATGCTAGAAGACAGAGGAGTCACATACTCTTTTTGTGCATAGACAGGAAGTCACTCTCCAGCTTTGACCCTTTCTACTTCCGTATCAGACGTGCTGGGATTGCAGGTCTGTGCTAGAGGGGGCTCATTTCCGAGCAGAGGGATGGGGGGGGGGGACTTTCATGGAGACAGCGGCATTTGAATAGACTCTAAAGAACAGACTGAGTTAGACACTGCAAGAAAAGAGAGACACCCTATGGAGAGAAAAGAGATATCACGAACAGAGGTATGCGGACAGAAATGTTTGGGGTGTGTTTAGAAATTTCATTTTGGATCCAACAAGGTGGATGAGGGGAAATCACTGGAACTGAGCTAGCAGAGGAGTCGTGGCTCTATTAATAAGCGAAGCCTTGGAAAACACACCCGGTCAAGGCATAGATACTTCTCCCAGCTGGAGTCTCGTGCAATTTTCACCTTGGGAAGAACCATGGCAGGGAGAGGTAGAAAAGCAAGGGGATTCATTAGGCGAGGGCAAGGCCCAGAGTTCCAATGCAGCTGGGTACTGACTGGAGATTGAGCAAGACTGCCATGCAGCCCGCCTATGCTCGCTAGTGTATAAACGCAGATGGTTAAGAATACTGAAGTGTTTTCTCCAAGCTGGTAAACAGCACTTCTTTGAGCCACCGGAGGCCTCTTACTCAGAACTCCAGGACCTCCTTGAAGGCCTGCTGTGACTGCAAAAGTATCTTTTGGCTAGGAACTTAACGGTACTTTTGCTACTATTTGATTCAAAACTAAAAAATGAATCAGGGTCACCGGAGGGTAGGGCAGATAGGGCTTTGCTGATAGAATGTAGAAAAATAAGCAGAGTGACCCCGGTCAGCGGGTCCACAGCAGCCTTGCCTATCGTTTGGGCAAGCTCCTGGCCAAGAACTCCCTTCCTGCTGAGTCCCTGCGGTCGGCTTGGCCACGTGACTGGCCTGCTGCCTGGGAGTCAGTTTCCTTCCCCAGTGGTGGGACACGGACACTGTCGCTACTTTAGGTACACATCTGACTGCTCTTGAGTTCCTAGTTTTTCTTTGGCTTCTAGCATCTGGTTAACCTGGTCTTGTCGTTTGACTGGTAATGCTGTAGGAGGTGCGGGAAAACCGATCCTTAAGAGTTGCTTCTTGGCAGCTTTTGCTCAGGGATGCATCTGCTAGCTCCTCTCTCAGATGAGGTCAGGGAGAGGAAGCTTTGAGCTTGGTCTAGCCTCAGCTATATGTATTCTTTCCTAGTCTGAGCAACAGCCTTCATCATCCTCGAAGTCCAACTTGGTTGCTCCCGTTGCCGGGGTTACCTCCTCCAGTCCACACATCACAAAAGAGAGCCATAACCCGGAAGGCTCCGCAAGGCAGAACAGGGTCTCTAATGAGAGCAGGGTCCACAGCAACTCTGTACCTGTGTGAGTCTGGGGACCACAAACACAAATGATGCTCCAGGATGAAGGGTGTTCATGAACCCTCGGGTGTGGACTCTGGGTACCATAGAGTATTCTCCCTTTGGACAGATGGCCCAGCTATTGAGACTGGAATCCAGGAAGGAGGTCCTGGACCTGCAAATTGGCTTGCTTGCTGGATGAAGATAATATTTCTTTTTCAAATTAGATGTATTCATTTTATGTGTAAGTGTTTTGTCTGCATCCATGTCTAGGCACCATGTGTGTGCTTGGTACTCCGAGAGGCCAGATGAAGACATTGCATCCCTCTCATATAGGTTCCAATTCTACCTACCCACCCTCGAACACATTCCCAGGGAAGCACATTTTCCCTTTGTCCCCTGGGGTCCTCTGACAGCATCACAGGCTCCGCCCTAACCTGGTGCTCTGACTCCCTTCCTCCCTCAGCTAAGTTGTTTTGTCAACAGTGCCACTCCCCCACCCCCTCCAGCTCAGTCCCAGCCACTGTGCTAATTAGGTCATCTGGTTCAGCCTTTCCTGGTCACCACTTACCACAAAACAATGGCTGCCGACTCAGCACGCTGCCACAGCCTTTTCTTCCCCAGAAAGGGTCTGTAGTCACTAGGCCTTCATGGAGAGGTCTGCCACCTTTCTTTTCTGCCTCTTTCAGTAGAACCCTCTTCTAAAACTCTAACAGACCAAATCCTTTTCACGTAAGTAATAATTCCCATGACTCCTCAAGGGCTAGGCCTCATCCAAACTATTTATTTGCCTCATTCACGCGATCCTTTCAACAGCACACAGCGCTCAACCATGTGAGGTAGGCGCTCCTCTTAGTGTCAATGAATAGGCCAAGGAAATCTGAGTATGAAGGAATTTAAGAATGTAGCTAGAGCTTCAAGTAAGGAAGGCCAGATTGCAACCCAGGCTGCCGAGGTCTTGGAGTACTTTGTCTCCTGGAACACTACGTCATTAGGCCGAGTCGCAGGCACACGGATGTCCAATCGCTTCCCAAGAACAGATCATATGACATGTAGAGACTACCGCGCATGTGCGTACATGCATGCTTGTAAAACCAGATGCCTGAAGAGGGAAGAGACGGCACGCATGAGGGAGTCAAGGAAGACGCTGGCTTTTCTCCATGCTCCTGGCTGGGGGGGGGGGGGGGGGTCAAACTAGGAGAAAGAAATAAGGAGGAGGCAGGTGAGGCGTGGGAGCTGGAGGGAAGGAACACAGGAAGGCTGAGTGGAGAGAGAATGAGGAGTAGCCTATGGGAGAGATGGGTGAGAAGGCTGCAGAGCTGGTAGGTGGCTCAGAGGTGCACGCCTCCCTTTTCAGAGCCAGAGTGACAGCTGCAGGTTAAGCTGTTAATGACGGTAGCAACTGGGTCATGTTTACAACCTTCTTTATGTTTTGCTAGGGATCAAACCCAAGACTTCTTCATCTTGCACTTGCACGCTTGGCAAGCATCCTCCTAACTGAGCTACATCCGTAATCGCACAGACTTCTTAGTGACAAAATCTTCCCAAAGGCTTGAGACACCGGTGGCCTCTCAACAAGGCTCTCCGGGGACTAGAATTTGCAAGGGGACCAGAAAGCCACGCTGGAGACCAAACACACATGTTCCTGCCAATGGGACTCAGGCACAACGCTAGTGCTGGTTCTCAGCCAGGTGTCTGGACTGGCACCCTTGAAGGGCCAGGAAAGAGAGGGGCCATCCGCAAGGCCCCAGCATGCCTCATCAGCAGGCAGTGTCCTTTGGAAAACACTCCAGAGGGAACAGAGACAAAGGGTTTCCTTCCTCCTCCCTCAGGTTAGAAATTCCCCCAAGGTCCTCTTAGGAGCCATGTGTCTGTCTTTAGAAGAATCCTAGTCACTGGTCAAAGGTTTTTTTTTTTTTTTTTTTTTTTTTTTGGTTTGTTTGTTTGTTTTGTTTTTTTAAGATATTTTCTTTATTTACATTTCAAATGCTATCCTGAAAGTCCCCTATACCCTCCCCCTGCCCTGCTCCCTTATCCACCCACTCCCACTTCTTGGCCCTGGCATTCCCCTGTACTGGGGCATATAAAGTTTGCAAGACCAAGGGGCCTCTCTTCCCAATGATGGCCGACTAGGCATCTTCTGCTACATATGCAGCTAGAGACACGAGCTCTGGGGGTACTGGTTAGTTCATATTGTTGTTCCACCTATAGCGTTGCAGACCCCTTCAGCTCCTTGGGTACTTTCTCTAGCTCCTCCATTGGGGGCCCTGTGTTCCATCCAATAGATGACTGTGAGCATCCACTTCTGTATTTGCCAGGCACTGGCATAGCCTCACATGAGACAGATATATCAGGGTCCTTTCAGCAAAATCTTGCTGACATATGCAATAGTGTCTGGGTTTGGTGGCTGATGATGGGATGGATCCCCGGGTGGGGTAGTCTCTGGATGGTCCATCCTTTCATCTTAGCTCCAAACTTTGTCTCTGTAACTCCTTCCATGGGTATTTTGTTCCCTGTTCTAAGGAGGAATGAAGTATCCACACGTTGGTCAAAGTTTTTTAAACGACCCTATAAACAGGAAATGTAGAGGGAGGCAAGATGAAAAAGACATGTGAACGTGTGAATGGCTGATGCTGCTGACAGGCGAGGGTGAGTGCAGGGGGCGTTGCTGGCTCTCGACACTTTGAACAAAACAAAGGAAACACAGATTTTTTCCATGTTACATTTGATGGATGTGGGAGCTTGGATGAAAAGCCTGGATGTGGAGCCCAGAGGGAGACAGGGTGAGTGGGAAGGGAAGGGAGGAGGAGGAGGAGCTCGGAAAAATGGAGTCATCCTGACTTGTCTTCACTTCCTCTGCCTCTCCCTTCCTGGGCATGCTCATAGTCATCCGGCTCTTCCCTTTGCCCTTAGAGTCTCTGTTTCCTGAATTCCAGCCACCTGGGTTCTAAACGCTTCCTGCCTCTCCCCTGGACCGTGACTCAGAGTGAGAGTCAGGGTTAGTGTTAGAGGGTTAGGGCTAGGGTTAAGGTCAGAGTTAGAGAGTCAGGGTCAGGGTTAGAGGGTTAGGACTAGGGTTATTAGAGAGTCAGGGTGAGAGTCAGGGTCAGGGTTAGAGGGTCAGAGTTAGGGCTAGGGTCAGAGTTAGAGAGTTATGGTTAGGGTTAAAGAGTCAGGGGTGGATGGCCTGTGTAACTCCAGTCTCTCCTCCCACACCTCTTTCTCGCCACTGTACTTTACCTCCTAGAATACCTTCACTCCATTTTTATACTGCATCACTTTTTCCGTGCTCCACTACTTACTTCGGTATAATAAAAAAGAGATGAACATTGAGTAGACTAGACCTCAGTCCCTACGCGTTATTGATATTGGTATTCTAGGAGGTTGTTCTACACATTGTAAACCCTGTCTAAAATAGCACAGATTTCTTAGCATTGCCTCTGTTCCTCTGGAGCACGCCCACTCCCCCAAATTTCTCCAGACATTGTCAAATGTCTCCTGGTGACCACATCGCCTCTGGCTAAGTTCCACTGACCTAGATACAAATCGCCACTCTGTCGCTTACTGTGGTCCCTTAGGTACACGATATAATGTCTCTGAACTCCAACTTTCTTAATATCAGCACAGGGTTAAATAACACCTTAGGACCCATTGTGAGAGGTAAATAAGAAATTCCCAGCCCATGGTAAATTATCAAACATGAAAGAAATCGGTGTTCCCTCAGCCTGTGTGCAGTGTGTCTGTGCAGTGTGCCTGTGTGCAGTGTGCCTGTGTGCAGTGTGCCTGTGTGCAGTGTGCCTGTGTGCAGTGTGCCTGTGTGCAGTGTGCCTGTGTGCAGTGTGTCTGTGTGCAGTGTGTCTGTGTGCAGTGTGCCTGTGTGCAGTGTGCCTGTGTGCAGTGACTCAGTCCCGGTCAGTCTAGCACATATGTGGTGAATGGTGAACGAGCAAATGGACAGAAGAAATAACCTAATACCTAACCCAAGGGGGGAAAAATGTCACATCTTAGTCCAGTTATTTCCAGACAAGGTCTGGTTCTCTAGCCCAGGCTAGCCTTGAGCTCTCAATCCTGCCTCTGCCTCCAGAGTGCTGGCATCTTGGGCATGCAGCACCTACCCCACCCAGAGCTGTACTTACTACTGCTCTTCTTGATCTGTTCATTCATCCAAAATGTCCCAGTTATTGTTACTTTGTGCAATACAAACCAGAGGCAGCCCCACAATCGCAGCCCAGCCTGGCTGTATTCCTGAGAGCATCTGTCTACCCGTTAGTATAAGAGATAAAAGATTTGGTAAACTAGGGTTTGCCAAAGGGAAACAGCCGTCCAGACAGAGGAAGTTGTGCTGTAGTCAATCTTTTTTTTTTTTTTTTTTTAAATCAGGAACTCATTAACCACAGGAATGACATGAATCTGTTCTGGAGGATGGGACACTCCCAGCCATTATCACCTGTCAACAGTTTAGCTTGTAATCACAATTACAATTAGCTTGTAATTAAAGTTCACCTTGGGGAGGGACATTCAAACTGTAGAGGGCTTCATATGAGCTTCTGAATATAAATGGCGTGGCTGCCCTGTCCATAAGAGGCACAGTGGGGATGCTCAGAAAATAGTTCTTATGTAAGAACTAAAAGATGAGAGAGAGGTGGGGGAGGAGGGAAAGAGGGAGGGAGAGGGAGAGAAAGAGAGACAAAGCAGCCACATCGAACTTCATGCTGTCCGTGGTACTTCTCATGGTTTGGTTTGATTTGGTTTTTCGAGACAGAGTTTCTCTGGGTAGCCCTGGCTGTCCTGGAACTCACTCTGTAGACCAGGCTGGTCTCAAACTCAGAAATCCACCTGCCTCTGCCTCCCGAGTGCTGGGATTAAAGGCATGTGCCACCACGCCCGGCCTCCTCTTGCTTTTTTAAGGCTCTTTGGCGTCTATGTCAGTTTACTTTTCTGTCTGGTTCTTTGGGTTTTTTTTTTTTCACCCTTTCTCAGTTGCTACCTCCCAGATGCCATGTGGCTGCTTGTCCATCTCCAAAAGGCAGGGCCCTTTCTATTTTCTCCATTTCCCTCCTCCAGGGAGCTGCTAGGATTTATAGCTTGCCTGCCCTACAGTGTGATTTTTCTTTTAAATTCTAATGTAAGTTGTTCTTGAACTTTAAGAAATAAATACACTCCCCTCAAGTTGTCAATTACCAATTTAAATTGTCAAGACCTAGCTAATTATGGCAGAGTTGAACAGATGAATGAATGAATAAATGAACAGATGAATGAAAGAATGAATGAATGAATGGAGAAAAATGTCCAAGCCTCTGAAGTAGTTTGGTTTATTCAAGGAGGAAAAAGATTTTCTAATTTAGAACTTGTAACTGAAGTGACATGATTTCAGGGCCAACAAATAAGTAACTCTTTGGCAGGAGGCTGGAAGGGCTAAAGGGCACAGGTCCTTCTGACACAGTCTCCTGAGATGTTTTGGGTCCGACTAGGCCTCTCCTGGAAGGGTGGGAAGGCCTCCACACCACTCACTCTCTCGGTGTCATTTTAGAGAAGGGATTAGACTCGCCTCTGCCATCCTCCCACTCAGATCCATAGCCTGGAGTTCAAGCTGCAGAGGTGTGGGAGGGGGAAGCCCAGCAATCCTGTTGAGGTCCGCCCCTCCCCCACCCCCGGCATAGCTGTAGCCATTTTGTTCCATGCCTACCAGCTACTTCATATTGTTGCTGTAATATGCCTGTCAGACATTAACTCAGAAAGATAACTTGACTCAGAGCAGGGTCATGCTGACCACATACCTTATCTCTTCTCTATGTTCTGAGGTTTGTTAATCTTGAAATTCAACAAGTGCAAGCGCCATGTAGGGCCAATCAGAATAAAGGTCAGTTAGAACTAGCTAGTCAAAGTAGCTTGAGTCAGAGCCAACCACTTAGGCAACATTCCCACACCTGCGTATGGGCTCATTGTGGTTTTGTTTTGTTTTGTTTTTCCTTTTTAAACTGGTCCTGAGAAATGTTCGGCGTCATAGCCTCAGCCCCTAAATTCTACGGCTCTAATCAACCAGTCTTAGGGTGTGCATTCAATAAACCCTGTCTGACTGAGATCAGTATTTATGTGGTTGGTGAGAGACTCTGGGATCCTAACACTTCCTTCAGGGCGGACTGAATTGTGGAGCAGAGTGGTCTAAACCACAGCCTAGGACCAGGGTTCTTGGTGAGGTGAGGTGTCCTGTGGCAGGGTGTTGGAGCTGGGAGATAGCTCTAACACAGCAGCCTACACGAGAGGGGAGGCAGTAGATAACAAGTTAGGGGCAAGAAAAGCCTTTCATCCCGCCATCCCATCTCATTGCCACCACACCCCGCCTCTCCAGATGAGGGGCACTTCCCGGATGTTTTCCATGGAGGGGTGAGCCCACAGAAGAGGAGGGTAGGCAGACCCTGTAGATCTGTCCCACAAGATGACTCTGGGCAATTACCGAGGGTTAAGCTGCAAGTTTTGAGAACAAAGCATCCTGGATCTGGCCACGTAGTCAAAGCCTTTAATCCCAAAACTGGAGAGGCAGAGGCAGAAAGATCTCTGTGAGTTCGAGGCCAACCTGGTCTACAGAGGGAGTTCCAGGACAGCCAGGGCTACACAGAGAAACCCTGTGTTGAAAACAAAAAATCAAACAAAACAAGAGTCTTAGACGGAAATGGACCTGACTCCTTCGTGACCCTGAAAGGTGACTCCAGTTTTTTAAGCCTCAACTTCCTTGTCTATGAAATAAAGATAAAAGGCTATTAAATAAGGAAATGCAAGCAAAGTGCCTACTGCATTTCAAAATAGACACTGAGTAAGCCCTGGGCTTTTGTTAGTGATCTTTTTTTTTTTTTTTTTTTAATCTACAATACTTTTCCTGCTTAATTTTCATCCCTCCTTTTAGAAGCAGGGGACAATACAAACTCAGTCATTTGCTCAAACCTACGTCCATTCACATTTGATAATCTTCTTCCAAGAATCCCATCGCTGTTCTGAACTCTGGGATACCACAGCAAATAAAATCACAAAACCTCTGCTCTTGGGGCTGCAGAAATGGTTCAGAGGTTGCCAGCACATGCCGTCCCCCATAAAGGACCTGCGTATATTTCCTCGTGTCCACATCTGGCAGCTCACAACTGTCTGTCAAGCTCCTGAGAATCTGGTGTCCTTTTCTAACTGCCATGGATGTGCACATAGCTAGAAGTAAAAATAAAAACTCAAGCAAAACAAGACCCTGCCCTTGTAGAGCTTACACTGAGTTTGGGGATATGCCAGGCAGTGAACAGAAAGTACAAGTGATCATGAAATGCTACAGGAAGAGTCACGAGCGAACCCTAAGTGAAGGAGATGCTCGATGGGGGATGGGGTGGCTGCAACCTAAAAAAAAGAAGTCAGGAAAAGACCGAGCCAAGGCCCAGGAAGTCTATGGTGCCAGCACGTAAACCTGCTCTTTCTCCAAAGAGAGAACATTCCAGAGAAAGAGACGCCTGAGTGCAAAGACCCCAGGGCACACATCAGGTTCAGGCAGTTTCCATATTGGTGGGTTCTGCACCTTCGACCCTGGATCCCAACAAGCTCAGGTCAAAAATACACGAGGGGAACAGTGTGACTGTACTGACTTGTACAGAATTGTTTTCTCACGCAGCACAGGATAGCAGTTATCCACACAGCATTTTCCCGGTATTAGGTACTATAAATAAGGAGATTTAATATACAGGAATATGTTAAAGGTTGTGTCCGAATACTACACCCTTGTATGACAGGACTTGAGCATCTGTAGATTTGGGAATCGTCAAGACAGTCTCTTGAGGATCTTGACAGAGGGACAACTGTACCAGGACAGAGTTAGAGGCCACCACTGCTAGATGAAGAGTACAGGGAGGGGCCAAGGAGGTGAAGTCGTACTGTGTACACCACGGTGTTAAAAGCTGTGATCTAACTCCAGTTCTGCCTCATCGCGCGCAGGTACAAAGCCTGCAGGCCCCCGTGACTGGGTAGATCATCCAAGAAAGGATTCAAGGGACTCCAAGTTAGATGCAAGGAGAGGGGCAAGGGATCCAGTTGTAAATAATTGTGATGTGGCAGTATTTAGACCTCAGATCAGAGTATAAGTTTGAAAAGTATGCAATGGATGATTTAGTGAGCGAAGGTGCCTGCCACTGAGCCTGACATTCTGAGTTCAAGCCTCAGGACCCACATGGTGGAAGGAGAGACCAACTCCTGCAAGCTATCCTCTGACCTGCACATGCACACGTACACGCACACACACGCGCAGTGTAAATAAGGTGTAATTTTTAAATAAATGTAAGTGCGTGATCAAATAAAGCAGGCTGAGAGCCAGATGTGCTGGTACACATGTATAATCACAGAGCTGAGAAGGTGGATGCCGGAGGATTGTTAAATTCTAGGCCAGCCTGGATTATATAACAAGACTAATTTCATACCAGCAAAGCGAGGGGTGGGCGATACTAGCAAATGGAATATTTGAAACCGAGGCGCCCGAGGTATCCAGGGTAAATACTTCTTGATCCCCCAAGCCAGAACAGATCTTTAAGCGACTCTGACAGATCCCTTCCTTCACTGGTCTTCTCGTAATTTCTCTATCTGCTAGGGCAGCCGCACAGCCCAAATTGACAGAACGCGGGGTCAGGAGATGGCCAGAAGGTTGCACTCACTTAGTCTTCATTTTAGGTCAATTTTGCCACCTGCTGTGTACCCCAAGGCTGTCTGCCTTGGTTCCTGTCTTCTGGGAAGATGACCTCCATCTGGCCTCCCACCTTTGAGGGTGTTCTAGAACTGGATCAAAGAACCTCTTGAAAGGACTGGCTGCCACTCCAGATAATTACAGATAAACACATGGGGTCGTTATGATGTCATGGGCCTGTGCAGGCAGAGCTGAAGGAGGAAATTGCTCACTTTGGGGGAGGGGCAGAACCCTTCCAGGCCATTATAGTCCACTAAGTGTATTTGCCAAGTTCAAATGCTTTCCCCATGACTTGAAAAGTGAACAGTCACCTGCCCTTTCACAAGGCGTTTGGTTACCTGGGCTACATGAAACAAGCATGGTAAGAGTCACACTTCTGACAGGAAGAAAGGCTGGGGAGGCAGCACAGAGTCCTGTTGAAGGTATGTGTGTGTGTGTGTGTGTGTGTGTGTGTGTGTGTGTGTGTGTGTGTGTGGCAGGGGGCAGGGAGGGCAATACATGTGGAGACAAGAAGAAGGTGAGCTAGAGGCAAGTAAGCGGCCTAGGGGTTGTTCCAGAAAGAGCTGTGGGCCTGACATCTAGGGTCTCTCATTTCCTAGCAATACCCAGCAGCCGAGTCCCAGATTTTGTGTTTTCTTGGTTGAGTCAGGGTCCTGCTATGTAGGCCAGGTTGATCTCAGACCCACTGTGTAGCTCAGGCTGGTCTTGAATTCTCTGTCTTAGTTTACTACTGAATGCTGAGGTTCCAAGTCTAAATCACCATTCCCAGGTTGTCCTCAGGCCTTTTACAGATTGAAGAACATAGTTATTGCATTCACCCCTATGTCTAGAATGCCATGGCAGAAGAGACTACAGGAGCCTCAGGAGTAACAGGGGTGGCTCGTGATGGAGCTAAGATGACAGACCTGTGTTTGGCATCAAGAAAAATGTTCCACTGAAGCATCATCAAGCTTCAGACAGGGCTTTTCACACAGACAGCATAAAAGCATGCTGAAGGGGCCGGTCATTCATCCCTGGAGCTTAGAGGTCTAGAGGTAAAATAGAGTTGGTGACATAGACAGCTCCAAACCTGAATTTTAATATCAGAAGACTGTTCTCACAAGCTGCATCATCAACTTGGTGTCCCAGTTGGTCCAACTGGGTTTCTCACTTAATTACATGCTCACAGACCTACAATTTAAAATCCTGGCAGCCATGGTCTATGCAATTAAAAACCAACAAACAGGCTTTACTCCTGCCTCTGGTACTTGGTTAGAGTTTTTCATGTCTGTTTACACAGTTTCCTCTAACACTCAAGGCTCTTACTACACCACTTCAGTCCCCCTCCCCAGTGCCTGTTAATTACTCTTCAACTTTTGGTCATGGTCAGATGCTATTCAAATCAATAAGTGATCTTGTTCCTTTCCTGAAGTTGTAACTATCCTTTCACCCCACAAACCTCCACCTCCCTATACACACATGGGAGACGCATGAAGTGGGGATGCAGACTAGACTTTTTTGTTTCCTTTTATATTGTGTATCTTTGTCTGGGCACCACATGCTTGCAGTAGCAGTGGAGGCCAAGAGAAAGCATTGGATTCCCTAAGTCTCGAGTTATGGGAGTTACAGACAGCTGTAAACTCATTTGAGGGTGGGACATTGAACCAGGATCCTCTGCAAGAGCAGTTAATGCTCTTAACTGTTGAGCTATGTCTTCAGTCCTATTGACTGAATTTTGCATCTCCAGTGGCTTTTGAGAGTTCAGTGTGAGATGTCAGCGTCTGAGACCAAGATCAGCCTGCTGCTCTCTCTGCGTGTCTGAGCTTCCTGAGTAGAATCAGTGCTTATGAGACATGCCATCAACAAGCATCAAGGAAGACAGGGAAACCTAACTCAGAAGTACTCACCGTTTGCACCTTCATAGACCAAATGGTAGTTCCAACAACAAGTTCTTATGAGAGCTCCTGGCAAGCAGATGTGTGGTCAGGCTTGAAGTTCAACCCCTGAACTAACGCTTCCATTCTACCAGGCAACAAAGGAGCCACCATGACACTTGCTTAAGGGTGAGGTTGCCATGTCAAGCCATCAGCATGACCTGGATGGACATCCTGCTCCAAAATTGTTTATTACATACCTCCTCCTCTCCATCTCTGGATGTCCACAGCCCAACCTTAGCTGCCATCTTTCTTGGGTTTGGGGTGGACAATTGAAATAGGTTCCCCTCATTGTTTCCTGTCTAAAGCTGTGGTAAAATACTCTGAAGAAGGTAATGGGAAAAGGCATTTCTTTTAGCTCACAGTCCCAGATTACAATCCATAATACCAGGGAAATGAGGAGGGCAGGAACTTGAAACAGCTATCACATAGCACACAGTCAAGAGCAGAGAGAAATGAATGTGTTCATGTTTCTTCACTCTTTTTTGTTTGTTTGTTTTCTGAGACAGGGTTTCTCTGTATAGCCCTAGCTGTCCTGGAACTCACTCTGTAGACCAGTCTGGCCTCGAACTCAGAAATCTGCTTGCCTCTGCCTCCCCAGTGCTGGGAGTAAAGGCGTGCGCCACCACGCCCAGCATGTTTCTCCACTCTTACACAGTTCCAGAACCCTTGTGTAGGGACTGGTGCCGCCTACAGTGGGTGTGTTTTTCCTGTGTCAATTAACTTTATCAAGACAGTCTTGCACAGAATTGTCCACAGGCCAATTCAATGTAGATAATTCCTCTCTGGGACTCTCTTCCCAAGTAATTCTAGGTTGTGTCAAGTTGAGGATTGACATTAGTAATCACACCACCTCCGATCACAATGAGCATCGACATTGCTCCAGCCACCACTCTGCAATCTGAATGCACTTTTCAAAATGCAAAGTATACAGTGTTACCCCTGCTTGAAAATATTTGACATCTCCTTAAAGTAAAAACAACTTACTGCAATCTACACAACTCAGTATGCTCTACTTGATGGGCTTCCCCAATAGTTTTCACTTGGAAGTAATTTTGCCTCCCAAGGGACAGCATCTGGAGCCATCCTTGACTGTCACAATGGGTGGAGAGCTACAATTGCATCTAGTGGGTAGAAGCCAGTGGTGCTGCTAAATGTCCTTAGTGTACAGGATGGTCCCCCAAAACAAAGAATCGTCTGTCCCAAAATATCTATCATGCCGAGATTTAACATCCACAACTTGACCTTTAACTCACTTCCTTGGAATGCTTCTATTGACCACTGTCTTAGTCAGCGTTCTCTAGGGTCACAGAATTTATAAAATGTATATATTAAGGAATTTTATTGTAATGACTTACAGCCTGCAGTCCAAATAACCCAACAATGGGAATCTAGTGCTTGCTCAGTCCCATGAGGCTGGGTATTTCAGCTGCTCTTCTGTGTAAGCTGGAATCCTGAAGAAGAAGGTTCCAACAGGTATGCTGGCAAGTAAGTGCAAGCAAAAGAACAAACACTTCCTTCTTCCATTGTCATTATGTAGGCCTCTAACAGAAGGTATGGCCTAGATTAAAGGTGTGTACCACCACACCTGGATTTGGAACTTGCTCTGCCCCAGGCTAGCCTTGAACTCAGAGATCTGCTTGTCTCTGTCTCCTGGGATTAAAGGCATGTACTACCTTGCCTGGGCCTAAACTTTTCATGTCCACTATGCCTCAAGATCTGATTTACAGATGTGCTCTCCACTTCTGGATTGTAGTTCATGCTAGATGTCGTCAAGTTGACAACCAGGAATAGCCACCACAACCATCTTGATCTAAAGTTGGTTCCTGTCCTCTGCTGTCCTTCCTGGTGACAATGGCAACCTGCTGTTCACACAGGTGTAGTTAGCTCGTACAGCAGGCTGGAGTCGTGTATCTTCTCAAGCCCTGTTACCTCAGCATCCCTTCACTTTGTAGATATTTAGTAAGCACCAGGGGAGAGAAGACAGAGCAGAGGGGAAACAAAAAGAGAAACCATGGCTAAACATTATCCCTGTCACTCTGTGTCAGCATTGCAAAGCCATAATTCCCATCTCTATTTCATGAGGATGAGCCACTAGTTCCATTCGTGACATCTTAGAGAACACACTGAGTGCACCTTGCAAGCTTTCAAAGTTGGGGGTGGGGGCTTGGCATGAGGTTGTCTATCAGAACAGACTTCTGTTTCTGCCAAACTCAAGGACTCAAGGCTGAGTAAAATCATGACTGCTCTAGTATTGGCTGCAATCCCAACAGCAGCGTGCAGAGTGCCTAGCAAAAGTGTCTATGGACTCATGGATAAATATCAGAGAACACAACTAAAGCCCAGCCCGCAGGACCAGAAGTACATGATGCCCACTCCTCTGGCAGCCCGGGAACCCACTTATTGAGCCAGCCCCCAGTTTCAGCTCTTGCTCATTACCCATGCTCCCCCCAACTTGAAGCTCCTCACACCAAGTTGAAGGTATCTATGCTATCCTGTCACCCGGAGACCCAGCCAATTCTCTCAACGTAACCCAGCAGCCTCACCCCAGCTACTCCCTCAGACTCCTGGGAGCTTTGAGCAGGGGGTGCAGGTGCAAGGAGGCTTCTCTCTAATGCACTCCTTCCAAAAACGATGCCTCGGACCCTGATATAGCGGCCTCTTGTGAGGCTATGCCAGTGCCTGGCAAACACAGAAGTGGATGCTCACAGTCAGCTATTGGATGGAACACAGAGCCCCCAGTGGAGGAGCTAGAGAAAGTACCCAAGGAGCTGAAGGGGGCTGCAACCCTATAGGTGGAACAACAATATGAACTAACCAGCACCCCCTGAGCGTGTGTCTCTAGCTGCATATGTAGCAGAAGATGGCCTAGTCGGCCATCATTGGGAAAAGAGGCCCCTTGGTCTTGCAAACTTTATATGACCCAGCACAGGGGAACGCCAGGGCCAAGAAGTGGGAGTGGGTGGGTAGGGGAGCAGGGGCGGGGGAGGGTATGGGGAACTTTCAGGATAGCATTTGAAATGTAAATAAAGAAAATATCTAATAAAACAAGTATTAATAATAATAAAAAGAAAGAAAGAAAGAAAGAGAGAGAGAGAGAGAGAGAGAGAGAGAGAGAGAGAAAGAAAGAAAGAAAGAAAGAAAGAAAGAAAGAAAGAAAGAAAGAAAGAAAGAAAGAAAGAAAGAAAGAAAGATGCCTCAGAGCTTTACCTATTAACCCCAGAGGTCCCTGTCATCTTATTAGCACACAGAGTGGAGAAGACTGGCCTCTTTCCTGCACCTTCTCTTTAATCTGCTTAGCTGCTTAGCTTCTTTGTGGAACGTGCATAGCTTTTGTCAGGAGGAATTGAAAAGAGAGCCCAAAGTCCAATACACTTTCTTCTTCAGGCTGTGAAAAACCCTATTGACTAAGGCTCCAGTCTATTACTGTTTTTGTTTGTTTTTTTTTCTATAATGCCTACAAATACTGCTATTAAGAAATCTCATACTATAAATGTACCATGTCAAATCCCATCTCTCCCTCACTCCATCCACACTCTTCCCCACCCCCATCCCACCACGGGGGTGGGGGGGGGGAGGGGGGATCTGTTCTTTATTCTCATCAGCCCCACCTAGTGGGGAATATTTTTAATATTCTGAAAAATTTCTGAAGAGTATCCCTAAATGTACTTGTCTGTACTAATCATTTTTATCTAACCTATTCTAAAATAAAACAGAAATATTTTAAAAATATAATTAAAAAACAGTATTTTCCAAACCAAGACCAAAAAAAAAAAATCAAAACCTAATGAAGAGCTGCATCATTTAAACTTTTGCTTGTCTCTTAGGGCTTGGTTTCACATGAAAATGCCTAAATTTTCAAGTCCATTTCTATATTCAGTCTGTTTCAATGTCTTGTTCTGGTTGAAACTTCTATTTGGCTTCATGCAGATATGAAGTTGGAAAGGGCAGAAATGGTTTAATGCCTTTTCAGATAATTGTGTGCGTTCCTCTCTGATGCTACAGCCAGACTCATGAAGCTTTCATAAAGTTTAGCTGAAATCATGCAGAATTAGAAACCAGATCTATGAACTTTTTATACCATGTTAAAAGCCACTAGACTGTCTTAAACTGTGAGGGAATTTCCCCCCATTTTTCATGTGTGTATTGTGGATTCGTATATATGATTTTGCACATATGTGGTATTAGGGTAAAGCTGTAAAAGGTAGCTTGGCAGGTTGGAGTCAAGGAAAGCCACACAGTCACACCATGTAACAGATCAAGCAGAAGTTTATTGAGGGAGGAGGGAGAACAAAAGGCCATCTTGGAGTGCGGACATGAGAGAGAGGGGGAGAGACAGAGACAGAGAGACAGAGACAGAGAGAGACAGACACAGACACAGACACAGACACAGACACAGACACAGACACAGACACAGACACAGACACAGACACAGACACAGACACAGACAGACTAGGAAACAGAAAGAATGACCGAGATGGAGATAGAGATCTTGTGTAGCCAGGATCTTTTAAAGGGGGTGCCTGTCACTATGCAACCCAAAACGACATTGGAAATGTGCCTCACCGAGTTGCTGGAAGGCAGGCTGTTTACAACACATGAGAATGTGCAAGCATGTGTGGAAGTGTTCATGTAGGGAGACCCAAGGTTGATGCTGGAACTCATCTTTGATCATTCTTGCATCTTACTCACTGAGTCAGGGTCTCTCTCTCAATCAAACCCAGAGTTTGCCGATATAGCTAGTGTAACTTTATTTTTTTAAATCTTATTTTTAATGATGGTTTTTAAACATTTTAACCCACCAGAAGCAGTGGAAGGAAAGGATACAGGGGTAGGGGAGGGAGCGGACCTGTTTAGAAAGGTTCTTTAGAGCAACTCTCATCTGTGTTGTCTGGAAATCAGAAGTTCAGTTCACAGGTTAGCAGCGGCAGCTCAATCCACTGGCAAACACCTCACAGATACACCAGCAATCCAGTTTGGTAGAGCAACAGCAGTGACACAGCCTAACAGAGACAGCCAGGCCTTAGCCTCAGCTCAAGCCAACAAGAGAGACCAACAGGAACACCAAGAAAAGTTCTCAGCTGTGCCTTTCTCAGGGAAGTGAAGATCAAAGAAGACTTAAGACCCACAGGCATTGGATGCACAGCTAGCTGTACCAACAAACCAAGCTCACTCTACATCACTCCGTGGAGTCCTGTTTACACTTCCAAACATCACGTGTCCCCTATGGGACTTGCCTCGGCACGTGCATCCAATCACACCGAGTCCTCGGAAGAGGCAACGAACTGCAGCACACCATCGGAAGCTTTCTGGTGCATTTCTCTCTATGGAGTCCCGACAAATGCAGCTCAACTACACAGTGTAAGGAAGACCAATACATACACGTCATTAACAAAAATCTTTTATCCCACGTCCTTTCATGTGGTTGCTTTAGCAGAACATCCTCTCTCTCGTGTCAGCTTCAGCAAAACCTGCCTTCACGAGGCTGCCCTAGCCTTTCACACCTGTGTCCACTTTCACGAAACGTTCCTTCATGTGTGTGTCCCAGCAAAACACCATCCAACCAACTTTCCAAAGAACCCTTAAGTTTCCAGTCAGGCTAGTCTTGCTAGCTTGCTTGGCCCCATGTTTCTGAGACAGGAATTATTGTAGTCAGATTACCACAACCATTCAGCCTTTGTGTGGGCTTCTGGAGATCCAAACTCAGGTTCTCACACTTGTGTTTGGCAAGAACTGTTACTACCAAGTGACCGTCCCAGGCCCTGCTGTAGGTGAACTTTTTAATGGATGATTTTGTAACTTCATTCTCTGTCATTTGGATATCATTGGCTCATGTATTCACATAAATAGTCTAAATATTGAAACAGCTCATTACACGACATCGAAAACTCACATTCATTAATATAGCTATCACTCTTATCAAAACAAAACAACAACAAAACAAACAAACAAACAAACAAAACAACCAAACTAATCAAACGAAAAATTCCTAAGGATCTAGAAACTTTAACTGTCAAGCTCATGACATCTTCCAAAATTCTTATTTTTTTTTGTAAAAGCTTAACTTCTATTCCTGTCAATAAATAGCTATTTTACTCGAACTGTCAAGCTCACCCCAGTTTTTTGTTTTGTTTTTCAAAAAAAAAAAAAAAAAAAAAAAGTTGTCAAATAAAGGAGCCTGAAACCCCGAAGTTTGATTGACAACCATTCTTCTAAGTAAAAATAGCATTTCATTAAAAGCAGTCTCCAGTTCCATTTACGCGTCTGCCGGTATATATGCATACCGCACAGCTTGAGTGTTGACATGAACTTTCATCACACAGAACGTTTAAAAGATGTCCTTGGGGGTCATGGTGTAACTTAGTAGTTTAGGACTTGATTCCTGCTTTGCCAAGGACAGTCTTAGCTGGAGCTGAGCCTTCTTTTCTGTGAGCCTGTGGCAAAGCACACAGGAATGCTGCCCACTTTGGAGCTGTATCATGTGCTAAGGCTTCACCTGCCATGTCAGCACACTGAAGAGGGTGACTGACAAAGTAGTTTTACGGGAAGAAGGGTATCTAATGCAGACAGTTAGTCTAGGCTGGCTTGGAATTCACTGTGTAGCCCACGATAGCCTCAAAGTTGTAGCAATCCTATCTCAGCCTCCTAAAGGCAATGATTGCAAGCATGCACCAACACACGACTGGGAAAATAGTTTGGACCCTAGGGATCCCAGGGATTAGCAGCCCAAACTTGGAAAGCTGTTGCTGTAAGGCAAACTCCTAAGATAGCTTGGAGGAGTAATGGGGAAGGGTGGGAGTTATGGTACGGTAACTTATGGTTATGGCCAAGGAAAAGAGCTACTGTGTCTGAATTTGATTTCCTAAGTCCCTCACTGAACACATTTCCCCCAGGATTCTCTTGTGGTAAAAGAAAGATTGGCAGAACAAAGAACCCTGCTCTATGAGGAATTCAAGATAACAAGAAGGCAGAGAGAGGTTTTTGCTGTTGGAGATTTTATTTATGTGTGTGTGTGCCATGGGAGTGTGGGTGCTCATGGTAGACAGAAGAGGGTATTGGAACCTCTGGAGCTGAATTTACAGGATCTGCGAGCCACAAAGTGTGGTGCTGGGAACCATACTTGGGTCTTCTATAAGAGCAGTGTCTGTTCTTCACCGCTGAGCTCTCGCTCTCTCCTTCCAACACCACAGGCAGAGGATTCAAAACCTGTTACCAGGGCAGGGCTGCCCCCAGTGCTTTGAGTCATCTTTGTCACCAGCACCCAGGTCTCATTCATCTTTCAGGTATTAAATTAAAACCACTCTCCACCCGCTTCGGCTTCTCCCTCTTCATAAAAATGGTAGAAACATAGAAAGACATAAACATATGCAAATATGGAGATTTAGATTTAGATTCTCACAGTACCATCAGTATTGCCTTAACTTACTTTCCCCACTATATGATGAGCAGTGCTCATTTTCTGTCTCCTTCACTCTCATGACTCTCTATTGTCTTTAAGCAGAGATGACCTGTCTATCAGCATAAGTTTTCAGGCAAATGCTTTTAGATGAGGGTATTCCTCTCCATGCAGCACCGACTTCATGGCATCTGTTTACCCTGTATACTGCAGCTGCTAACCTACTTTATGTTTGGATATGGAATGCCCCCACCCCCAGAAACAGGCCTGTATATTGAATGCTTGGTTTCTAAATGGTGCTGCTATTCTGGTTTTGTAGTAGCAATGTCAGGAGGTGGGGACTGGTCGGAGGAGATGGGTCACTAAGTCTGTGTGTACCTTTGAAGGTGATGTGTGGTTCCAGGTCCGTTTCCTTCCCTCTTCTTGCCTGCCTCGAGGTAAAGAGGATCCTTTACCATACCCTCCTATTGCCAAGTGTGTGGTCAAGAAACCATAGAACAAACTCTCTGAAACTGGGAACCAAAGAAAGGTTTCCCCTCTTAGATTGTTCAGTTGGGTGTTTGTTCACAGTGACAATAATTGACAGAAAAAGAACAGAGAACTGTCGTTGGTGTTGTGACTCTACCCTTGGCCATGAGCTTGGATTTGGGAGATTTTGAAGAAAGGACAAGAGAAAACATAGAATACTGTAAGCAAAGCCTAATGAGTGGTTCTGGTGGGTGTTCAAAAGGCCCAAGTACAAACAGAAATGTGGACAGAGACTAAGCTCATGAGCTCTCAGGTGGGAACATGGATTCTATCAGCAACAGGATTAGAAGCCAGGTATGTTACAGTCTGAGAAAATAGTTAATCTATATTTTGCTTGTGTTCTGAGACTCTGAGTGAGGCTGAATTTACACGCATTAATATGGCAGAGAGACAGTTAAGACAGGACAGCAATCAAGATTTGGCATGGTTATTGCTGGCTGCTTTTAGCCAGGTTTACAGTAAGAATTGGGATCAGATTGCAAGCATAAAGACCTGAAAATGTACAGTGCAGCCAGGAAAGGAGTCTGTGTTTAAAGTTGCAGGCAGAGAGCCTGGTTTTTAGATGAATATCTCTAAGAGGAAGTCAATTGGACACTAAGGGAAAAATGTCTTAATGGCATCTCAGGAATTAACCAGGCTCCACCTATTAAAGGGTCAGGTAGGACAGCACAGTAGAGCTGGCCTTGGTGGTGCAGGTGCAAGGGAGCTGGCCCCGAGGGCATGCATGAGAGCTGGGGAATTGCCTCTGCCCCTTTTCAACTACATCATTGGGTAAGCCAGCCAGGGCCAGTGCTGGAGAGCTCACCCTGGCCGTGAGGGTACAGGAGAGTTGGTGGGCTACTTACTGACCAGGCCGAGATCCAGGGCTTTGAGTTGCCCCACATCTACCCCATCTATGAACTGCTTGAGTGCGTAAAGGGACTGGTCCTGCAGATCCAATGCTGTAGGATCTCCATGATACAGGGCAACAAGAAGATATCCAAGAGGAGTCCTGGTGAGGATCCAGTATTGTAGCAGAAGCCAGAGGCCTCTAACTACACCAGTGACTGATTTATTGCAATGAATGTTTGCAAGTAAAGATGAATAGACAAAAGGGATGCTTTGGGATACACTCTGACAAACTACAGACTCCAGGACAAGATTCTTGTTGTGGTGGTGGTTTGTTTGGTTTTGTTTGTTTTGGGGGGAAGGTTTCAAGGGCAGAGGACTGATATGGAGGGGTAGGGAGATAAGTGAGATTGGAGTACATGATGTGAAATTCACAGAGAACTGATAACAAGTTGAAAAAAAATAAGGTCCATGTAAAGTTTTAAGTCTCCTGAAAGACTTAGCTTTGAGGAATGAGAGACAGGGTTCCCTGTTTGCGTGAGGTCACCTGGGTAAGAGCTTCCCCAGTTTCAGCTGACAGTTTCTCTGGTCCAAGAGGGCACAGCTACCATTTGATCTGATAATAGACCTTAGTGCTATCCATGTGATATTGATTTTTGCAGAAATGAAGATGTTAAGAGTTATGAGATCAGGCCAGGCAGTGGTGGCACACGCCTGTAATCCCAGTACTTGGGAGGCAGAGGCAGGTGGATTTCTGAGTTCGAGGCCAGCCTCGTCTACAAAGTGAGTTCCAGGACAGCCAAGGCTACACAGAGAAACCCTGTCTCAAAACAAAACAAAACAAAACAAAACAAAAAAGAGTTATGGAATCATGAATGTTTCCACCAAGACTCCAAACAGAAGCCTGGAAGGACAAACAATGTGCACAGCAGGCAAGGGTCAGGATCCTTGTGGCAGCTCTGAGAGAGTAAAGCAAGAATCTGTGAAGGTGAGACCACAGCTACAGTGAAGAATCCAGAATGCTGGAGATCTCCAACATGTGCGTGTCTATGGAATGGTACCCTCCAGACTGAAGCATCCCTCTCCTGGAGAGAGGTGGTTAAAACACCAGAAGTTCCCAATTAAACCTTCCACCATGGGAGACGACGCCTGAAGTTTTAGGACATGGACAGCTCACAAGTCTCAGAATTATAAGGCTCACAAAGCAGCTCCCTCTCCAATCTATAAACTGTAAAGATGGCCGTTGAGCTGTCTGCAGAGATACAGCACTTGTGGGTCTGTGCTCAGCCATTGGCTATTCGGTGATACAGCAGTGTTTGGGTCTTCCATCCAGGCTCTTGTAAGTAACTCCAAGAAATGCACAGATTCATCAAAATGGCCTCTGGTAGACTCACTTCTCTGGTCTGCCCTTGGCTCCCTATCTGTAATGAAAATATGTCCATCTCTCTCCCAGAAAAGCCACACAAGAAACTCCAAGCAATGAATGGAGCCAGCTCAAGAGACCGCGTGGCCTACAATGAAAGCCATGGAGCAGAGCTGCCTGATCCTTTCTGGAGTTCCTATCATGATGTCACATAGCCCAGAAGCTGGAAACGGAGCTGTGGAATGCAATGTTTATGCTGCCAGTCTTTGGTCTTGCTTTGGCTGGACGCTTTCATGTTTTCCTCCTATTCTCTTTGGGATGGGAATGTTACTCTGTCCCATCATAACTTAAGGAAATATGTACTTCCTTGAGTCTCAGAAGAGACTTCCACTTAGGGCTCTTGAACAATGTTGGAATCGTTAAGACTGAGCACTCTTAGGCACGGACTACTTATATTCCACATCATGAGATAGGCATGACCCTGGTTTGGATGGGGAGAATCCTCAAAAGCCAATGTTTCAGATGTTCTTCAAATAGTGGCAGTATTTTTGGAGATGGTGGAAGCTTTGGGAGGCAGTGGTAGCAGAGGTAACAGGTCACCGTGGCATGTTGCTGGAGGTGATGCCTGAGCCGCAGACCCTTGTCCTCTCTCTTGTACACCCTGACTGAGGTGCAGCGACTCCTCAACAATATGGCTCTAAAACATTCTACTCAAGTACATGGCAATAAGCAAGTAAGGAGAGGAGAGGAGGGGAGGGGAGGGGAGGGGAGGGGAGGAGAGGAGAGGAGAGGAGAGGAGAGGAGAGGAGAGGAGAGGAGAGGAGAGGAGAGGAGAGGAGAGGAGAGACCATGAGTCATGATAACCTCGATAGTTGTTTCTGTCAGATACTTTGCCACAGCATCCAGAAAAGCAGCTAATACATCCTATATCACTTCATGCAGAGTTGGAACTTCCACACACACGGCATCCCAAACTGCAGTGGGCATCAGAACTTATTCATGAGAGGATCAGAGACTGGGCATTTTCTTGGGTAAGTCACACAGGATGCAATTATGAGTTTCTTATCTGTCCACCTGCCTCTAATCATGACCCACAGGACATCTTCATTGCACGTTAAGGAGACTCATCATCTGAAGAGCAGAGCTGTCTCTTTCTTCACTCTTTCCCTTTTTCTCTTTTACAACAATTCCTTGCCTCCTCCCTCACAAAAATCCCACTTAATTTCGGGATGGTTTAGCTGGCTGCAGTTTGCTCCGACACCTGGGTAGATAGCAGAAAGTGGGGTTACAGGAAAGATAATACTCATGGGTGTCGGGGAGCTGGATAAGTGAAGCTCTTGCAAAAGTAAAACATGCTTTGCACTCCCAGTGCTGAGGGAAATGGAGACAGGAGGCTTGTGAGTCAGTCAGTCTACCCTAATCTGTGAGCTCTAGGTTCACTGAGAGACTCTGTCTCCAAGGAGGTAGACTGTAGGGTGTGAGTCATGTCCTGAGTGACCATGTACTGTTGACATAGGCATGGCCATGACAAGGTTCCAATACCTCAAACCTACAGGAGTGGCCAAGCCTTACTCTCAGGGGAGGCTCAGAGGGACCAAGAAAATCTTTCTCTGGTCTGAGTGTGAATATTGATAGTGTGTGAAGAAAATGCCCACTATCTACCCCACCCCCATGTTCATGGCCTAAAGACTGACCCCCTACAGAGATTAGCTATAACCTCTTCCTCTTCCTCTTCCTCTTCCTCCTCGTCCTCTTCCTCCTCCAGCTGTGCATAATAACCTTGCCTCCTGGTTTATCTGTAATAGTCCTATCTCCCTGCTCAGCTGTGTTTCCAAGGTGCTGGGGCTTCTCCATCTCAGGAGACCATCTCAGACCACCTAATCCCAGATTCCCTGTGTACAAGTCTGTCCTTCCTTTATTCCTTCCCACCTCTAGTCGGGGTTTTTCCATATGGAGTTGGAGCAGGGACATGGCAGTAGATCCTCAAGGATGACACCTGAACAAGAATCTCTGGATTCCATCTGCACCCAAACACACACATGTACATTAGATAGTCTCAAGCAAGAAAATCATGTTATAAGAAATATATGTAAGGGCTGGAGAGATGGCACAGTGGTTCAGAGCACCGACTGCTCTTCCAGAGGTCCTGAGTTCAATTCCCAGCAACCACATGGTGGCTCACAACCATCTGTAATGGGGATCCGATGCCTTCTTCTGGTGTGTCTGAAGACAGTGACAGTGTACACACATATATGAAATATGGCCGAAGCGAGTGGGGGCCTGAAAAAAAACATAAGTAAGTTTTAGACATGGGAAAAGGGCTAGGGACAGAAAAGTTGTGGTGGGAACTGGGAAAGGTGGGTTGGAGAGGCCCTATAGGTCACAAATACAGATCCATTCCTACAGACTTTGGGTGTCATGCCATTAGATATGACCTGTCCCATGTTTCCTGGGTCTGAGGTTATGTCCCACTCCTCTCTTCCAAAGGACTGCTACAACAGGTTCTCCTGATTGGGTGGCAGAGGAGGACTTGGGTAGAGCCAATGACACCTACCCTGCATACCACCTCACACCCCTGTGCCAAAACATGTTCCTAACTTCACTTCCCTGTGCCCAAAACGTGTTCTCCAACTTCAGCTGGTTGGACTAGATCGGGCGGGGACTGAGGCTCATAGGATTAGACATCACTCTTGAATGAAACACATTCCATAGTCAGGTAAACAGGGTGTGGTAGAGGGGAGCCCAGCCCAGCTGCTCTCTGGAGGGCTGTATGCCTAGGTCTGTTGTAAGGTTCATCCAGGCCCTGACATTTCCTACCCAGCAGAGGTCTCTAGACTTTCCCAGTACCTCCCCTCCCCTCCTAGAACTTTCTCTGCTCACATCCTCCCTAGGTCCTGCTTACAGTTTGCTGGTGACTTACATTTTAGCCATCTCTACTTTGGGAGGAAGGACTAAAAGAAGGGTAGGATGGGGCTGTGCTTTCTAACTCAGTCACTTACTACTCAGGACAAGATGAAGCCTTGAAGCAAGTGGTCTGGCTCTCTGGAATATCGGGAAATTATCGGGAAAATTATCTCCAAGGTATTTCCTTTGTAATTGCTCTGTTGAACATAAAAATAGCCTATATTTGTTGTAAAAAAAAAAAAGTTTGGAAAACCCTAACAGCATTCTAAAATTATCCACATTACCTTTCCACAAATATCATGATCGGCTCTTTCCCAGCCTTTCTGGTATGCCTATAAAAGTGTATTTTTAAAAGATCCAAATGGATACATGGGTCTACGTACATGTATATAAACTGGGGCCATTTTTAATGTTGTTTTCGTTTCACTTGATTGAGACAGAGTTTTGCTATGTAGCTCAGATTGGCCTCCAACTTGTGCACCTCCTGTCTAACCCTCCCCACCCCATTTTCTGGGATTATGAACATGCATCACCACACCTGGCTTTTGTCCTTGATGGTTTTTATACCCTCCCTTTTAACTTCTCATGGACACGTCCCTATTTCCCCTATTAGTCTTGAATAATCTTAGTGGTTATATCACAGTTTTCAGTCCATGAGAACACTAGACTTTTGAGCCTGGGGTGAAGCAGAGCTTACTTTCAAAACAAAGCGGGGCACAAGCACTTTGTGTTAGTAATCCCATCACTCAAGAGGCGGGGGCAGGCGTCTGAGGCAGCGTGGGCTACACACTCAGTCTCAAAACAAGACAAAGGAAACAGAGATTAATATGAAAGGAGGCCACCTCATTATTCTCACCCTCCCTCTCTTTTTCCCTCCCTCCCTCCCTCGAGCGTGTGTGTGTGTGTGTGTGTGTGTGTGTGTGTGTGTGTGTAGGCCAGAGGAGCCTGGGTATTATTTTCCAGGTGCCGGTGGCAGTGCCCTTCCACTTCTGTGGGACAGGATCTCTCACTGACTTGGGTCTGGTTAGCCTGAATGGCCAGTGAGCCCCGCCTTTCCCTGCCTCCCCAGCGCTGGTATTACAAGCACACCCCACCATGTTCACCTTTTCATATGTGAAGTCTGGGGATCAGACTAAGGTCCTAATGTTTGCAAGGCACCAACTAGGCTTTTGTCAGCCTCCCTTCCATCCTTCAGGGCTCTCAGGGACACGTCTATGAAGTTGTCTGTGAGGCACCACCTCAGGCTCCATCCAGTCTCTAGTACCCCAAAGCATGCCATCCCAGCACGAACTGTATTATAGTAAATAGATTTCTTTGGGCTGGTGAGATGGCTCAGATAATAAGGGTACTTATTGCCAAGTCTGATGATCTAAGTTGGATTCCTTGGAACGCACCTGGTGGTAGAGTGAATGGAGACTTCTCTGCGCCCCGTGTGAGCAAACTCTGCCCCTGCCCCTACAGAGCAAACACCATCCTTCTCTATCCCCCTTTTAAAGAGGCCCTCGGTCAGCTTAGAGTCTCAAGGACCCTGAGAGGCCTCTCACCCTTGGCCCTTTTCTACAGAATCTTATCTCTCTCTCCACACTCTTTTTCCTATAGGTAACACTTCTCGGGGTACAGCCTGGCTACTTGGATTTCTGGCTTAATTAACATGAGAATGGGTTAGAACAAGTCACATAGGACCACCACAACGAACCGAACCGGGAGTAACCAGTATGACAGTTTTATTCAAGTCTCTGAGAGCTCTGGTGTGGGGACCAGGCTGAGATCAGCATGACACTGTAATAGTGGGAGGCTTAGCCACTGAACCCAGCCTGTTCGGCATCCCGTCAACAACGTACAGTACCTTGAAAGACATGAAGAGAAAAGGCCAAAGGAAAGAACCTGATAATAAGCCTCCTTCAGGACTTTTCCGTCTTTAAATACTTCTGACGATACACAATAATTTAAATTCCAAAGCAAATAGGGGCTCAAGGAGGGACTCGGGATACACAGAGGGGACACTGGTGCAGGGAAGGAAGCTTGTAGTTAAATACTGAACAACAAAACCAACGACTTTCACTGTACCTTCTAGACTCAAGGGACCTAACAGGAGAAAGCCCCAAAGACAACTTTTTCAGAGCCTGTGCAGTACCTCTCCTTGAGACTTTGGACAGAGCCTCAGAGTGCTGGCTGTGGAGGCCCAGCTGTGCACAAAGGTGAAGAACGGGGGCCAGGGGAAGCAGAACATTACTGAGTTCAACACCGTCCTGCTTTGCTAGCTGGGTACCAAGGCTCAAGGTGACAAAAGGACAGCATCCTGATCTCCCTAGAAGACAGGAGCTGAAACAGGCTCCAACCTCCAAGAACTAGGAATGGAGGAGAGTGGAGGAGCAGTATCAGGAAGCTCCAAGTCAGACGGCAGAGACCCAGGGCCTTCTAGGTGCTGGGAGGAGGGGAGCTACAGGGCAGACAGTCATCCCAGTGAGATTGGAATCCCTGCAGAGCTGAAAAAGGTGAAGGAGAAAGCTACCATCAGCAATGATGATGTCTGCTGGGCTTGGGGAGATGGCAGGGCAGCCAGAGAACACAGCTCCTTGGCAAATGGGGTGATTTCAGAACCTACATGGACCCGAGATGGACTAATTTCACCTTAAGGCTTTTCAGCAGTGGTCTAAGAACATGCTCACAGGCTAGAGCAGAGAGATCAGCAACTTGCTTACCAGCTCTGTGACTCTAGGCACACAATAGGAACACCCCGCGTCTGTCCACACATTCTTGGGTACAAGTAATACCCACTAACTATGGGGAGTACTATATAAGGAGTCACAAAATATATGCACACAAATTTCTGGACAGAGCCTCCTTATGTGGAAGATTTAGTAGCTTTTCTTAAAATCTGTCGTTCAGCTCCACACCTGGGCCAGGATAAACTCTCATCTTATTCTGCAAGTAATAAGGAGAGGTAAGTTACTCACCTCTAATCTTATCATCCGGGATGTGGAGGCTGGAGGACCATCCAAGGTCATCCTTAGCTATATAGCAAGTTTGAAGCCTGTCTGGGTTACATGAGACCCTGTCCAAAGTAGTAATGATAATAAAAATAATAAATATAAGCCATAGCAGACATGGCCTTGGAACTGGAGGTAGAGTAAATGGCGTGAGTGATGTGACCATGAAGGCAGGAAATGGCAGGGAGCCTGACCCCAGTGGATAGTGTGAAGGTTTGCTGTGCAGGGGTGGGGGTGGGGGTGGGGGACAATGGTTGCAAAGCTTAGCACACAGGGGAGCTAAAGAGTCCTGAGACCCAGGACTGATGAGTGAGGTCAGAGAAGTGAAAATTGAGACTCTCCAGGCTTCTCTCTGTAGGACCACTTTCTCCTGGAACGCTTCTGAGAGCCTGAAAGGCAGTGAGAGAACATGAAGGAAGGACAGGTCACCCCAGTTACAGGGCCAAGGACAGGGTGCCTCCCCGTTGTGTCTGAATGCCAGGGCTCCCAGGGGGTGACAAGCAGCACTTAGAACTTGTGGTATGAGGTGGTGATGAGGATAAAACGCAGAGCCCTATGTCAAACTGCACAGCTCCATCTGGAGCCCCAGCAGACGTTGGGCAGGGCCTATCCCATACCAGGCTGGGAAGGCACTTACATTGGATACAAATGTCAAAGGGAGGTTAAAAAAAAAAAAAAAAGTAATCAAAGGCTAAACCATGCTTCAACATAACTTTCTGAAATGCCAAAATTAATAAATACATCCATGACATGGTCGGTGCTCAGCCCTAAGGTTGTCTGTGTAGGTATGATGGTGTTAAAGATCGCAGGAGCGAGGGCAACACAGAACTTTTGAAATTTGGTCTTGAGTGAGTGCAAAGTATACCGTATCACTTCCCAAGGCTCTTCACATGTCCCTTACAGCTGTTCTGACCTGAGAACTTCCCCCCCCTCCTGCCCCGTAGGAAAGGCTTCTCTCTAAACACTAGGTCTGTGTTCTTAATCCCATCCTGGGACGCCATCTTGCTGCCACATTCACACTTGACAACCCAAGCGGCACAGTTAGAGGGTCAGTCAGGGCAGGGCAGGGCAGGGCCTGTTTCCGAAGGCGCTCCCAGCTCAGGTCCGCACTCTCAATCCCCAGGATCTTCTCTTTTCCACTGTGAGACTCAGAGAGGAGGCAGGGACAAAGGCATCAAAGAAACCAAGGACCTGAGTGCTAGGGCAGAGCTCAGGAGAACCCAGCACTCTGCAGTCCAACGCTTCTCCAGCAGCTTAGGGAGGCCCAGGTGCCTCCAGGGTCCGCAACCAGAAATGGACAGAGAAGGCAGTGGATGGGAATACCTAGAAGCAGCTCATGAAAAAAATAAAAGAAACTCACTTGGCCTGCAGACCTAACCAGGAACCTGGGTCTGGGTTTGACTAATGAGATATGTATTGATTGCCCTTAATCAAACAAGATCCCAGCTCCTGGTTCATGCCCTCCAACTAAGTACCAGAGATGGTGAGCCTCCAGCTATCAATGCCAGGGAAGAGTCCAAGGAGAAGGGTCTTTCTCCTTTTATATGCGGATTTTATTGCAATTTTTGAACTAGGAAAATACTGTTTTGCCATCTGGAAATGTGTTTCCAACAACTGTATCATGACAGGAAGTCATTCTCAGGTCAAGCCAGGGACAAGTGCTATATGACTGAGCCATATGGAACGGGCAATTTTAGTCTTTGACCTCCAGTCACAGACATTCTCACTTTTCTCCACCAAGGGAAGCAGTGTTGCAAGGTGAAGCCATCTGTGCTGGAGCTGGGGATCTGGCACCACACATTTAAGAGACAGGACATTGCTATGTTGCCCCAGACTGACATCACACCTCAGGCTGAAGCAATTGCCCTGCCTCAGCCTCCTGAGTAGCTGGGCCTCCAGGAATGCATCCCAGAACCTACCTAAGACGGTAGGTTTTAAAGTTAGGGCCTTAAGCAGAGGAGTGAACACCACCCCCAGCTCACAGGAGGGCTTCTGAGGGCCACACATCAGCAAACTTCAGTTTGAAAATGGACAGCTGAAGTCGCCAGGTTCTTGCCACCCACAACTCTCTGAGGACTACTCTTCAATCTACCTCAATTCCAGTCTCCACAAGTCCTTAGAGGAAGTTCAGTACTTCACCAACAGTAGGACCTGCCTCTTTCCCAGGCCTTCTAGAGGCAGAGATGTGTACTTCTGATCTGTCGGATTGCGTGATTACTCACACACCCATCCAAAGGCACATGATCAAATAAACATGGTAAAAAGTTGGGGGCTCTGCACCCATGGCGGAGCACCATTGGACACTTACATCCTGAGGTGTGCACTCACAGCCACAGCCTTCAGGGCCCACTGTTCTTTACTCTGGTAGGTCCTTGCTTAGCAAGTGGGAGATGCAGTTACGGGGCTGGGGGTGGGGGTGGGATAGCAGAGGGAAGAAGAGGATGCGCAGAAGGCATGAACGTCATGAGTGAAGAATGGTCCTTCTCATGGGGCAACAGCATGGAGCAAGGGTCGGGTCTAGACACCCTGCAAAGTCTTGTGTCCCTGAGCAACAGCCTGAGGGTAAAGGGGTTTTGAAGAGTATTATCCTTTGCCACATGATGTTCCATGCCTAGGGACCCTTTTCCCAACGATTATTCCAG
The DNA here is from genome assembly GCF_900095145.1 of Mus pahari. Classification (NCBI taxonomy): domain Eukaryota; kingdom Metazoa; phylum Chordata; class Mammalia; order Rodentia; family Muridae; genus Mus; species Mus pahari. The sequence goes on from NC_034596.1 coordinate 76,900,478, forward strand.
AACTGACCTGATTTCGAATTTTTAGCAAGCTATGACCCTAGGGATGATCCTCAAAAATCAGAGGCCAGCAAACTGCCACCCAGATGCTGCCACCAAGCCCCCGTTTCCTCTGTAAGACACCAATGGTAAGGACATCCAGCTGGCCAGGTTAAGTGGAGGAGGGAGTAGGAAATGATCATGTAGTCACCTGGGCTACATGATGTGGTGGGAGAGCATGCGCCTGGCCCAGGTACCCATTAATCATGTTCAACCAACTCCAAATCGCTCATCTTCCAGAAGCCAAAGGATAAAACTAAGGCAAGATGCCCTGAGGCAAAGATGGTGAGAACCATGCTGTCAGCTTCAGCACATTCACCGTGCAGCGGAAGAAGCTGGCCCTCAAGCTGGCAGGGAGCCACAGTGTGTCAATGCCCTTGTAAGGGAAGTGTATGATAAAGGCTTTTAGAAGGAAACCTGAGAGGGATCAAGATACAGGACCAGAGTCATGCAAGAAAAGAGGAACAGAGGAGGCAGGCCAGGCTCAGAGCTTTGGCCAGACTCAACCATCCAAACAGCGTGCGTCTGTCTGTCTGTCTTCCTGTTCTTGAGACAAGTGTATTAAATGTGAGGAAAATGATGTGACTTTTTTTTTTAAGGTCAGAAGGGAAAACATCCCTATTCTGAGTTGTTCAAATGTAGGCTATCGTTATGATGATGCATACAAGGTCACAGGGATGTGAAAGACCACGTGAAGAGCATCCGAGACAGCTTCCTGGAAATAGCTGTAAGTGGTGATGCAGTCATCTCCCCAGTTCCTAGCAACAGCCTAGGTCTCTAAGGATAAGCACTGGCAAGTGAAGGCATGAGAAGACTCACAGAAAAGAACAGTATCTGATCCTGTGAGCAGCCTGAAGGTAGCGAGCATGTGTTCCAAGCAGACAGTCACGTCTTTGAAGAAAGGGAAGTGAAAGGGAGAAGCTACTGTAAGTGGGTTTATTCACAGCTACCAAGCCTAGTCCTAACCATGACCACAGATAAGGGAACCTATGTCACTTCTTAACACTCATCCCATCTCTAGGCTCGCATGGAAGAGTGGCAGGCAGTGGGCCAGCACTGCATAGGTTTGGAGGAGCTCAACAAGAAACCCTTCCCCCACACTAACCCATGCTCACTGCAGCAGTCTACACAGCCCCGCGTTCACATCTCTCAGGTACCATCATCTCTTTAGCAAAGCCTTCCTCTGTCGAAGGTTGGGTGGAGATGGGCTCAAGCCCACCTGTCACTCCATGGCCTGTAGCAGCCACTCAGTGTGCACTGCATCTGTAACAATGTCTTTCCTGGAGAGATGGCTACAGTCAAAATGTAGGTAGGAAAAAGCCCTGCTTGGGGCTGGAGCACAGGCTGGAGCCAGCTGCTGCCTAGTGTAAAGCTTTAATGCAGCCAAGGTGTGCAGATGGAGCAGGGAAGCATCATCACTGGGTTGCCCGGGACAACGGGGTTCATGAGCTCCCCTCTGCTATCTGAGGGGTCAGAGGATGAGGGCAAAGTTAATCTCTTCCATTCTCATTTCACAGAACCAAGAGGGAAGACCAGATATTATAGCAAAACTCTGGCTGACGCTGTCAACACTGATCCCCTGTCTGAAACTGGGGTACAGGGTGGAGACAAAGGGCAAATGAGCTCATAAAGAACTTGTGGGAACCAACATCATCTCATATGTTCTTCCCAGAGAAACAGCACTGATGAAACCTGTCACCAGCACCATGAGTACCACTCTAACCCTCTGGGCATCCAGGCGGCAAACACAAGAGAGCCAGTAGACAGACTCCAACACCAGTGGGGACTGTAACCTCAACCAAGCTGTTAACTGTCACACACAACACAGGGGGCTCAGAGGGAGTGGACAGTGGAGAAAATGGGTGAAAACACTTTGAAGCTCAGCATTCAAGTTTAAGAAACAAATATTAAACACATCAGCACTAGCCTCTGTGGTTTCTTGCTACCCAGCTCATGGTGCAGGGCTCAGCACAAAGGCTCTCTCTGTATAGAGACAGAGATAGTGTCAGCAGCCACTGAGTACCTCAGGAACTGTATCACACTACTGCCTCACTGCGCCCAAACATTATTATTAATGGTTCCATTTACTTCAGGGGCATCACAAAATGGACAGTCCAATGAAGAAATTCCCATAACTCCAAACCTCATGGTCCAGAACCCAACCCCATATGCTATTGACATAATTCAGGCGTATCTGTGATCACACATGACCTAAAAAAGCCCACTGAGTCCAGGAACCAGAGGAAAGAATAGAAGCTCAACAAGACAGAGAAATGCAGGCCTTGTTCCTGACTTCAAGGTCAGTGAGTGTGTCTCTCAGATAGATATTCCTGAGATGATCTGAACCCACGCCACGCAACAGGTACTGATTTCTGCCTGTTTCTAAAACTTAAACCCAAACCAAACCAAGGCCTGCCTCGGTTAGCCTCCCCACCCAGCCTGACTGTACTGTTCCTGACTGCCTCCTTTCCTCTCCTCCCTCTCTGAACTCTCAGCTCCCATTGAGATTTGCACAGGTAGGCACTACCTGATCTGCCAAGCCCCCTGGCCATCATAAGGCCAGCCTATCCCCATCAGCTGGCACAGAAGGACTTAGGACACAAGACACTCATCCAATACCAAGGTGACACTGAGTCATGGGAAGAGTGGACGATAAGTCAAATCAATCACAGAACATCAGTACAGGTATGTGAACAGGTAGGACTCAGGGCTGACAAAGGGAACCCAGGACAGCTACGGCTGGCTGAGGAGGAGAGGCAGTGGACAGATGTGGCTGAATGACTCTGTAGTGTCATTTTAAAGGTAAGGAAGGCCGGAGTGTGGGGACATACGTGCACACCCCTCTCTACAGCCAGAGCTGACACAGCCCCTCTAGTGAACATGGAGAAAAGATCCTGCAGGTCAGGAGACCCTCCAAAGAGGCCCTGCTCCCATCCCTTCCATCTTCAAAGTGCATTCTCAGTGCAAGGAGGAGGTCTGGTTCCCAGGGGGCCTGAGACCGGGCTGTGCCAGCTCCCTCTGCCTCCTCCGATTTCTCCCTTGCCCGCCCTGGCCCTTTTTACACTAAGACCAGAACTCCTGTTGGATCTCATATGGGGAAGGCCCGTGTGCATTCAGCTCAGCTCTGCATAGGGGTACAGTGCTATCCTGGCTCTGCCCCTCGGCGTCCAGGTCCAAAAGTGTCCGCTCAGCAGGGGGCAGTGGCCCTGCCTGTAAAGGGAGCAGGGCTGGAAGTCCAGGCCGCTCTTCTACAGTGCTGCTGCTGCTGGCAAAGCAGGAGTCCAGGTTGCTGGGTGTTTCTGTGCTGGAGCTGTTAGCTGGGGAGGCGCTGCGGGCATGGCTGGGAGACACAAACCACCAAGGGTCCAGCCGTTGCCGGTTGGCAGAAGGACGTGGTCGAGGCAGAAACTCCAGGGTCTTGGGTCTCTCTAAGGTAGAGTCTCGCTGGGTGTTCCAGCGCCTTGGAGTTGGGGGAAAGACCACATTGGGGTCAGGGAGACGGGGAAAGTCACCTGGGTCTCGGCTGGGACTGGGAGTTTTCAACATGCCTGGTCAGAAAGACAATGGGAAAGACATCAGATGATGGCACCATTATTTCCAGCTGAGATATGCACCTTCCCCATACTTCCATATACTTAGGCAAATGTTTACAGAACTCACACTGAGTCAAGAAGTGTGCAGGGAGGTGCTGGGGATATAGCAGTGAATAGAAACAAAGTGGCCTTGGGTGAGGTAATAGTAACTAAGTTAAAGCAGATGTTGGGAAAGGACCCATAAGGTGGTCCCTTATGTTTGTAAATAAAGTTTTACTGAGACACATTTCTGATACACTCTGTAGCTGCTTTGTATCTCCAGCAGTATAGCTGAGTAGTTAGAGAGAGAGAGAGAGAGAGAGAGAGAGAGAGAGAGAGAGAGAGAGAGAGAGAGAGAGAACCCACAGTATTTACCATCTTGTCCTTTCCCAAAATAGTTTGCTGACCCTTGATTTAAGGGAATGACTGTCGTTCAGTGTTCATCTACATAATAGCCATATGACAGGAAATGATGATTCCTGCTGTCTCTATTCCCAGACAGGTCACAGACCATGTAAGAGACAGGCCCACAGAGAGAAGACTCACACAAAGGTGTGAGACAACTGTTGCACACACGGCAATCTCAATCTCACCGAAAGGGCACGAGCACCTCTGCTTCTCTCCATGTTCTAAGTAGCGGGTGTTTCTTAGCCAGCCTCGGGCCTTTTAGGGAGCAAGGATTGGTGACAGGGAAGTCCTAAGTTGAAAGTGCACATTCACAAGAGTTTCTGGGGTCAACTGCAAAAGGCAAGCTTATACATGTGGACAGTCACCTACTAGACATGTCTCCAGCTGTGAAGGGGCAGGTGTGCCTCAGGAATTAGTGACGGAGGAGAACGTGATGGATGGGTGGCAGCTGACCTTAGGTGTGTGTCTGAAGTAATGCTATAATGGCAGGGGCCCAAGTATGTGGCAGAAAACACCCTTCCTAGGTGTGGTGAAGACTCCGTCACTGTAGCTACAGAATCTTTAGGGAACAAGAAGCTTGACAGCTGCCCTCGGATGCTGGAGCCACCGCCCTGCCCCAGAGCAGGGTGTCAGCATGTCATTGATGCCCTTGTCTGTCTCTTCCTAAGCAGCCTGACTCCTTTCAACACTCAGGAGAAGATGCCCATGGTACAGGGCAGAGAGAAGCCAGCCAGCTCTGGACACCCTGCCAATTCCATATCATATTTCTTGCATGGTTGAACAAGAGAAGAAGAAATGGGGCTTATTCAAATCCAGAAGTAAAAGGATTGAAAATGAGCCACCTACAAAGATCTTTACTCCCAGGGCCATAAAAGAAGCAAAGAGAAAAAGGGAAGTGGCCAGAACTCACCTGTTCCAGGACTGGGACTCATTCCATTGCTGGAGGGGCTCCTGCTGCCTAGTAGTGCAGGGGCTGCTGTTGGCTTAAGTGCCCCATCAGAAGGAGTCCGCCTGTGACCACTGGGCTGCGTGGGGGCTGTGAGGGTGACATGGGTGGGAGTCAGGGACTGGTTGGGGTCTCTCTTGAAACGCTCCACTCGGACATTAACCAGGGGGTTGTGGGTGCATTGGGTTAGGGGTGGAGCTTCAACTGGGCTGACTGGCATTTCATAAACCACAATCTCATCACTGTCAGAGCGCAGTAGGGAGCGGGTAGAGTTGCATTCAGAGATGGAGGAGAGAGACAGCAGTGTCAAGGAGGCAGAGGGGTCTCCTAGCAACGTCATTGGCTCTTCCTTCTTGAAGAGCTTTCGGGAGGGAGGGCTGGTACTCCGACGAGGGCGGCTGGCCCTTTGGAAAAGACCCTCACGCCTCTTCTTCTCCTCCCGGGCTGGTGGCTCAGGTTCCTCTGGGGGGAGCAACTGGCATTTGCCAGCTTCTAGCAAGTCAAACCCTAGGCCCGTGGCTGCCAGAACAGCTCCACATCCAAGCAGAGCCACCTCACAGCGCCGGTGGTGGGTCCCACTGCGCTTGAGGCTGTTGGTTGGCGTCAGCTGAGGGGTACTGGTAGCTGAGTTGACTGGGGTAGGTTCCTCATGAACTCCATCACTGGAGGGGCCATCCCCATCCTCTCCACGAGGAAATGGGATACAGAGGTAGGACTGGTTGGGTGAATGCTGTAGGTGATTCTCTCCGCTTCCTGGGCCTTCACTATCCTCATCCTCTGTGCAAATGAGAAATGGCAGAGAAAATGGAGTGAAGAGTCTGGTCCTTCTTCCAGCTCAGTGTCAGAAAAGCAGGACATGAAACTGGGCACTGAGCCAAGGGGAACTGTTTTCTGTACACTCAACTGAGACCAACATGGGAAATTCACCTGCATTCCAGAGCCCATTTCTCTACTTGCAAACCAGAGTATCAGCTAATTTGCTGCCTCCCTCTTAGGGACTCTGCTGAGTGTGTATAAAATGCTGCACCAACCTCATAGCTGTTAAGCAAGTCTACTACCACTGTGCAATGCCTTTACCTCAATAGGGATGCTTACAAGAACATGCAGAATGAGTTCCTAGAGCCAGAAACATTTCTAATATTTTTGTACCTTAAAAACTAGAAAGGCTTTCGATTTCTAGCACAATTTTTTGCAAAATGTCTTAAGGTTGGTCTTCAGAAGAAATCAGAATCCTCTATATGTTTGAAGGCCAATCTGTTCTATTTATGGGCCTATCATGACTTGGAAATCTATAAAGAAAAGCATCTAGAGAGCTCAGCCACCACTCAGTAACCAGAGGAACAGTTGAAAGGCTAGGAAAGGGGAAATATGTTCGGCTCGGGCCCTCATCCCTGCACACTGTCCTGGAGATATTATTGTTGGATTCTTGGGACCGGAGGCAAAAGACAGGTTCCGTGGCTACAATACATGGAAACTAGGGTTTAGGAAAACCTGATAAAATGGAGAAGACAGAGTAGAGGACAAAGATGAGACAAACCCTATGGATAGTAAGTAGTACTGGGAATCCTTAAACAACACTGGAAGTCTAGTCAAGAATTAATTCTCTAAGGAAACCGGGAGAAACCCAAGACAAATGCTCTACTTACCTATCTCCATAAGGCTGGTGAACCCAGGTAGGGCGGGGCTACTCCTTGGGCCCTTCCCCAGGTTGGGGGCACTGGATGACCACTGCTTGTATCCATCTACCAGGGACTTGAGGCTGAAGGAAGGGGGAGGAGGCTCGTCAGCACTGGCTAGTTCCCTTACGGCCTCCATGGGCGCTCAGAAAGTGTCTGTCTCCTTAGTCACACTGAAAGCCTTGGGGGTCAGACAACTCTTCCTGAGCCCTCCTAGTTCACAAACAAGTGCACATGCTCTAGGAGATGAAAAGTGGTGGTTTAACCAAGCCCCTCACATGCTATGGAATCATGGAAAGAGTGGGTGAGCGGGTGGGCAAGCAGACAGAAAGAGTAAGGGCTGAGCCTGTGGAAGGCTGTGTCTGAGCCATTCTTAATGGAAAGGCAATCACCCCACAGTACCAAACAACACACTCAGAACATCACAAGGATTTCAGTGCAAACACCTGCAGTGCAAGGCAAGCATGGGGCAGATGAACCAGCAGAAATGGCCCCGGCCACTCCACTCATAATGTTTCTCAGCTTCTCCTTCCAAGCTTCTATCTCGCATGCTTAAGCTTCCAAAGCCATTCACTCTTCAAAAGGAAAAAAAAAAAAAATCAAGCAAGAAAGCTGCACCCAGCCAGTGCATGTGGGACAGACCTATATGGGGGACACACTATGTGGTACTCAAGCCGCAGTCTGTCTGGGCATGGAGACAAAAGACAGCGGCTTGATTTCAACTCCCCGCCATCAGCTCATTCGGCAAACTTAGCAATTCTTCAGAGACAGAATGGATCCCCCTTCCAGTTTCTTCCAAAGGGGGATCTGGATCTGGAGGCACTGGCCTGGCCTCCAGAGGGCAGTAAAAGGGAGCACTGAACAATCTACATGATAAGGTGGCACTGAAAACCCAGCACATCAGCCAGAGAGGACTCTTGGTTTTTAATGCTAAGGACCCATACATTAAAGCCTACTCTCTCAGGGTCTGAAGCCACCAGGAAGGCTCAACTTTCTCCTAGGCCTCAGAACTCTGCAGGCAGAAACACTGGTGAACTGAAGCACAAAACACAGAGCTGGAGAGAAGCAGCAACGCCACAGCCTGGGGCTTCCCACTGCACTGAGATGGTATAGTTCCTCTAGTACTGGGCCTGACAAAGCCCAGATTAGGAAATCAAAGCCAGTGCTCAAGCGTGCACAGCACAAGGCCTTCTCCTGGTACAGTGTGCACGGAGCAGCCCAGCAACCAGGGTGAGCCAACAGAGCAGTTTTCCCAAGGTGCACTGCTCTTAAAAAAATAGCCAGCTCGTCACTTGCAGCAATGAGAATGAGAACAGGAAAATGGAAGGGCAATTGCTACCAATACAGCTGTGGATGGGTCAAGACCAGACTCACCCCAAGTGGAAGTGTGGAGACTCTGATGGGGTACTTAAGCCATTAGCTTTTTCCCGTCTCTGGGGGGAGCTTCAATGAATAAAGAGAATCAGCAGTATGTAGTAGAGACCACAGCCAGCTCACCCTCTCCATACTCAAACTGCCCAGGCTATACCAGCGAGGTGGCCAGCTGTGCTCTGCCCGTCCAATCAGCAAACCTACTCCATGTTGAAGCTGTTTCAGGCCTAGGCTCTTCCAATGTAAGGGACAAGTGTCCCTGGACAGCCCCAGGGTAACTGCAAAGGAGTGTGAGTCAAAAACACCCAAGCTGCCATCAGTGAGCTGCTGTTCCCTACAGACATGTACTGTTAGATGAATGGGGAGGGGGATTCTCCCTACAGACATGTACTGTTCGATGAATGGGAAGGGGGGGATTCACTTTACTGAATTCAAGGGCTTTGCTATTACAATTTTCTTCACTCAACAGGCACTAAAATTAATAACATTATCATGGAGATATCTCTAACATTTTTGACATCAAAGACAATGGGACTCAAGCTTGTTAGAATACACTTTCATTTCTTCAATGAGAATTGAGAATAAAACCAAGGCATGTGCTTCTTAATTGTCTCAAAAGTCTGCAAGGACAGATCTATGTAGGAAGAAAGAAAAGTACAAAGTTAACACTGTAGTAGCAGCAGCAGCAGCAGGTTAATTTACTATCAAGACAAAAACAAGACAAACACATGAACCTTTAAGTGAAGCAGAAGCAGCAAAATCACTAGAGTCCTCTGAGGAGAGGAAGGGCCTGCAGGAAGGAAGGAAAACCACTGTGCACACTCACTGAAAATGGAGTGGAAAACTGAATTAGCAGACACCAGCGCTAGCCTGGGTAACCGTAGAACTTACACTAATGTCAGAGGGAGCCAGTGACGCAGGGTGACTGAGTTCCTCAGAGCCAGGCCATGAAGGACAGACTGCAAGTTCTTATCTGCTCTCCTCTCCTGAACTCTGTAGGCCTGTGACCCCGAAGGACGTTAAGTGCTGTACTCACACGGCAGACGGCTTGTCCTATGAGTCTACATTTTCTATTTAAAGCAACGTAGGATTTCAAAGCCTTACTTGACAGTTAGTATACATCCATTCTTTTTTTAAATAAATCTAATGTTATTTTTTTTTCCCTTGAGCTCAGACATGAAGAATGGAGAGATTGAACATAAAATATTAGTACAGGTTTGGAGGCCCCATTCAGTGAGCAACAGGAAGTCACTGAAGATGATGCTACGATTACTATCCTCACAGAAGAGCAGGGAGTACTCTAGAAGAAATACAAACCCTGATGTTCACACTTTGAATATTAAGTAGATGATGTGGAAGGCAGAGCACCATCCTCCCAGCATGGTAATTAGGTGCGTTCACCATGAACCAGCTAATTGATGCACTTCACAAGAGGAACTCAGCCAACCCTTAAGCTAGGTTCTAGTCTTATGCCTATTTTGTAGCTGAGAAAACATGAGCTCTACAGCTACCTGTGGAGCTGAGTCCCACCCTCTCTGCGCCATCAGGAGGCTTGGCCTATGAAAAACAGAGATGCAAAGAATTTGCCTCCCAGGCCTCCAGCCTGCAAGTGAGGATGCCTAAGGCACCCGTTGCCTAGAAGGGCATTAACGTGTGGTTGGTTGGGGAGTAGCAAGGCAGTCCAATGGGGCACAGGACATCCCAGGGCAGTGCCCGGGCTGAGGTCCTGTGCCGGCCTCTGCTTCAGGATAAAGCCCTTGTGGACCCTGCTCTTCCTCCCCTTCCTCTGAACAGACGGTTTATGGGGAAGCCTCAGGACTTAGCACACGCAGCCCAGCTTTCTGCATCCCCATCCTCTTTGGGCTATTTCCTGTTTTGAGAACCCCTGCAGGGGCAACAAACCAGCGGACTGAATCCGTCCTACCTGCCACTTGTCTTTGTGAGGTTTGAGAGGAACATGGCCAAATGTGCTCATTCACTTTTGTGTCACTCAGAATCTAGGACAACTTTTTTATTTCTCTGTCACCATGAAGACCCAGAAGCCTAAAATGTTTTCTGGCCTTTTACAGAAAGAGCTTGACGATTCCTACCCTACAAGAAAACCCAGGATCAGGAGACTGGACAACTCTCTAGAAAGGTCAGGAAGAGCTTACAAGCAGTAGCGTGCATCCATCTGTAATCCTGGCACTCAGGAGGTGGAGGCAGGAAGATAGAGAGCTTGAACACAGTTTGGGCTAGCCCAGCCCATCTTAAAAAATAAAACAGAGCCTGTGTATTTTCCCAAACATATTAAAATAAACAAGAGAAACAAAAGTATTTCCTATCATATTTTAAAATGTTGTGCCAGTCTGTGGGTGGGAGAGACATTCACATCATCTGCCTCTTACCCTTCATCTCCTGATGTGAGCTCTTTCTGCCCAAGTGTTCCTGGTCCCCACGTCCGGCCCTTCTTCTTTGGGGCCCTCTTCTCCTCCTCCTCCCCTTCCTCTTTTGGAACAACTGAGCTCCGGCCCCAGGTCTTACTACTTTCACCAGGTGTCACTGTGAATAACAAAGGTTGAGTAAGAGGAGTATCTCCAAAAACCCGGCAGACAGACCACACACACACACACACACACACA
>NC_034596.1:76911392-76958726 GCF_900095145.1 Mus pahari
ACACACAGAAACATACACACAAATACACACACACATACACACACACACACAGAAACACACACAGACACACACACAAACACACACACAAACACACACACACAAACACACACACACAGAAACACACAGACACACAGACACACAGACACACACACACACACACACACAATTTATTTAAAGCAATTGCTATAGTAAAGATAACACTAGTCCAGGTTTGGCCTACACTAAAACCCTGATGAGTTTTCTTAAGACATAGGCTTTGGAAAGCCTTAGCCTGGGAAGTCCAGACGGAAGAAAAGCAGTGGTGCCCAGGAGGGCAGACAGTCTGGGGTCCTCAGGTGGACACCAATCTGTATCGCTCTCACTCCAGTTTCTAAATTGCTTTGCAATTCCCTAAAGAGTTTCCCATACCCACACCCCCCTGTGCTGCTGTCTGACTGTGTGGGAAAGGTGGAGGAAAGAGCACAGAAGTGAACAACGGGACAAGGAGCAGGAAGACTGAGGCTCTGCAAATGCATAGCCATGTGTGTACACATTGTTGGGAAGGTAACAGAAGTTACAGCTGGAACAAGCCTGGATTAGTCAGTGGCTGAGCAGAGCAGGGGACAAGTGTCCCTGGGATGTCTGGCCTCAGTTTTGGAAAGTGTCTCACACTGGATGGCTCGAAGGCGAGGGATGATGGTGGGGCTCGAGGGAGGACTCGATCGGTTGCTGATCAGGCTCTTCCTTTTATCCATGGTTGGAGAGGCCTGCACCGTGAACTTGTGCTGGAAATCTGCTTGGAGAGACAAACACGTTTGCGTCAGGGTTACCATACAGTCAAACTCATTTAAGAAATCTGACATCTCCTGGCAGGCCTGAGGGGTAGGCCTTCGTCTCCTGAAAACTTTGTTTTCTCCAGAGCTACCTCTTTTCTCTCTTTTCTCAAAGGTCACATGACACGATGAACACACAGTGATCTTCATAACACTCTCTATATAATGGACACAGGCAGTACAATTACAGCCTGCACGCTGATTTCCAGTGCGTGTTGCTTTGTGGGTTATTCTAGGAAATGTTACTTGAAATTATGTTTCAGATGATGGTACCCTGCATGCCCTTTTAGGTACCAAATAAAGAGTGGTCAATGTTCCTCACAAATTGCAGTTGTATCAAGAATCAGATCATGAGCCGGGCGTGGTGGCGTACACCTTTAATCCCAGCACTTGGGAGGCAGAGGCAGGTGGATTTCTGAGTTCGAGGACAGACTGGTCTACAGAGTGAGTTCCAGGACAGCCAGGGCTACACAGAGAAACCCTGTCTGGGAAAAAAAAAAAAAAAAAAAAAAAAAAAAAAAAAATCAGATCATGATGGAAACACAAGGATTCAACAGAAATGGGGAACTGATCCACTTCTTACACACCGTAATGGTAGTTTTGATACAGCATGAAGAACACGGAGTGTTCAGCTCTTGAGCTCTGAGTTTCAGCCTCCTCCTCATCTGTCAGAGGCACTGGGCTTTCCCCACTACACTAACCTCTCCCTGCAAATGGGACCAGACCTTTACATCTGCTGTTAGTGCATAGCAATGTCCTGGTACAGTCTAGGTGCTCCATGTGTACGTAAAGATACCATATGACTTACAATAAACAAAACAACCAAACAAACAAAACCAACCACATCAAATGTGACACGGACAGCTGAGCACACTCCCATGAGCACATTCTCCGATTCGATGGCTTAATCCCCTTGTCAGTGCCTAAGCCATCTGTGTCCCCTAGCATCTCTGACGAGCAATGCCTCATTCTTCATCTCCTTAAGTTCTAATAAGCTCGCTTCCCAAGGCCTTATAGATTTAGAACACAATTTTGTTTTTAATCTATAGAGATACTCTCATGCCCCCTTGGGCACATTAAACTCCACCAAGGTTCTAACTCAGTTTCTTATTTCTTTACATTTCCCCAGGTAACAGTACTGAAAATGTACTTTTACGGGGCCACTGTGCTTCTGAGGGACTGTATGTAAATCTTATAATAGGAACGTTTACTTGTTAACCTAATGTTAAATGCACTGAGAACTGTGAGAAGAAACTTGAGACAAGTTCCTTTTCAGGATTAAGATTTCTCATCTAGGAACAGCTGAGAGTCCCTTCACCCCAACTGTGCACATCCTTCTCCAATGGACAGTTCCCCACAAGGCCTGGCATCCACTGAGCAAGATGGCGCATCCCAACAAGTTTTACTTCAGGAGCCATGGTCCGTTTCCAAGCACAGTCTAACTCCCACAAACCCCGACATGCTCGCTCTGCCACTGACCGGAGGGGAGGCTGATGCGGTTGCCATCCTTTAGTTTCAGCCGGCTCTTTCTGAACTTGCCCTTGCGTTTCTTCACCCTGGGCTTTTCCTGGCATAGCTGGTGGATGATGATGTTGAGCTCTCGTTCCAGGATGTCGATCTCCCGCTCAGCCAGCTCCTGCTCCCTACGCCGAAGCAGCTCCTCCTGGTTCTTCTGCTGGAGTGCAGCCCTTGTCAGCTCCTCCTCCCAGGTTCGGAGCTCCTACAGACAGGGGGGCAGTAGAGAGAAGGGCGAGTCTCAGTGCAGAAAGGAGGCGACCTGGAGAGCTCTCCCATGGTGCCCAGGAGAGAGTTCAGCACTGGATGAGAGGAAAGTGTGGCACAACCACACTGTGAATATGAGAGGCTAATGCCCCAGGCAAGCCTGGAGACGGGGGGGGGGGGGTGACTCTCTCTAGAACAGGAGAACCTCCTTATCCTTGGAGAGTGCGTCAAGACCAACAGGGAATGTTTGAAACCATGGATTCCTCTGAACTCTCTGTGTATTATGTGTCTTCCTCTAAAATACCTCTATCATAAAATTGAATCTATAAATTAGGCACTACAAGAAATTAATATATAGTATATTAATATGTATAGTATAATAATGACAACAATATATTACACTAAAGTCACCAGCATACTACTCTTGTCCTTTGGAACATTTATTAAATAAAATAAGAGTTACCTTATAAAAATGGTCAATGAGAAACCCAAGATCAATGCTATGTGGCTTGGGTAATGTGCAAGTGTGAGGAGAAGGACTGTCCCTAGGAAGGACAGAGCAGGACTGTCTCCTAATGCTTAGAACAGCATGCAATCTAAAACATGACTCTCTTCACTTCTTCAATGTTCCATTTAATATTTTCGGACTGTGGTTGACAGTGGTTAAGTCAAGCCACAGAAAGCAAAACTATAAATGGGGGAGGGGGCTTACTCTACTTATTGACAAGATCCAATTTTCATTTTTCCTACTGGCTTGTGTAATTTATAAATTACATTATGACTGTAAAGAACAGTGGCCAGGAGTTGGTGACTGAGCAATCTTGACAAAAGCCAGCCATGGAAGAGGTCCTCCATGGAAGAGTAGCAGTAATAGAATGATATCAATGGTTTTCCTGGAGGGACCCCTAGAGATCTGCCCACTGTCAGCTTCCCCACTCTGCCACCCCAGCCACTATGGCCCATCAGTGACCTCCCAATAGCTTAGGATCATTGTGCTCCAAAGGAGACTAACCTCTCTTAATTAGATTCAGAAATTATGTTTACCCTTTGTGTAGGGGACAACAAAGGCATTACAGAAAAGGGCTTAGATCCAATGGCCCAGGCTCAGTCCTACTTCCCCCTTCCCAGCTCTAAGAAGGTGGACGCCCCTGGCCCTCAGCTGTGAGATGAGAACAATCACACTGGCCCCCTGTGCTGTCATACCAACAGGACAAAACGGCTTTATTACACTCCTCAAGTGGAAACAAAACAATGAAACAATGAATCATATGTACTTTTAGGTTTTATTATTATCACATTGCTATTTACTTATTCATTTAACTCTTTGAGACAGGGTTTCACACTATAGCCCAGGCTAGTCTTGAGATCACTTTATAGCCTTGATCTCAAACTTGCAACCCTCCTTCCTCAGCCGTCTGAGGGCTGAGAGTACATGCATGTGCCGCCATGCCTGGCTATAACACTACTATTAACGCCCCAAGACTATATGCCCATGTCTCAGGCCCCCAGATTTGGCTCTGCCCAGACATTGCAGGGCATAAAATTTTATATAATTGGTTTCATTTGTGTGGACACTGATTGCTAGGATCATACCACAGAAAAACGGAGGGCCACTGGGAGAATGACTACCAAACTCAAAAGCAGACTCTAGCAAGCCAAAAGGTGCTGTCATCGCCAGATGATCTGAGCTTAGAACACTTTCCACAAAATCATGAAAATGTCAGTTTCAGGTTCCTATCCTGTGGTGTGGATGATCAAGCAGACCCCAGGAAGGCACTGGTGTCAGTGGTTGGTACCCTGAGTCCAGACGCCCCAGTGAAGCATCTCTGCCAAGACAAGACCTGCCATCCCCTCCTCTCTACCTTTTCTTTGGCCCTGAGTTGGTCAAACATCTCCTGAATCTCATGTTTCCAGTCATCCTGCAGGCAGTGGAAAGAGTCCTTGGGCATCTCAAAGAAACCGGACTCTTCTATAGTCGTTAGCTGGTCCAGGATACTCGTGAACGACGGGCGCGAGTGGGGGTCAGGATTCCAGCAATCTGAGTGGAAAATGAGAAGAAAGAGGAAGAGCGGGACAGGCAGAGGCAAACAGAAGCCTCGTTCCGTACTGCATAACCCCCCTACCAGGAAAAAAGCCTCAATTTCTCCTAGAAAATAGAGCCCTGAATTTAGGGAACCCCCAGCAGGAAAGCATACCATCCACCGTCATAACATGAAGTGGGAAAACCAGAAGTCAGACACACTGTACACTGTTGAGCATGGGCTAGGAAAGCAACAACAGTTTCCTGTGCTTGCCACTGCTACCAGCTCTCGATGTATGTACGTACATACAGTTCAAGTGGACCATGGGTGACTGTGCCCCAAATTCCTACATGAGCACAAACTACCATCCCCACACCTCAGTGGGAGAAGGCAAAGAGGAGACCATCAGGACAAGTCAGGAGGAGTGAGGCTACCAGTTACCACCACACAGTAGGCCCTTTCCTTCTTCACTTTGCCTAGCTTTGCATTTCTCACAAAATCATGTTTTCGACTCAGTGATGTTAGAGTCCCCTTCTTTCCAAACAACCTTCAGTTCTACACACAAGACACTCAGGTCTGGGAAGGATTGCCACTGTAGCTTATTTTGTAATACATAAGACGATTCTGGAATGCGAGATAGCAGGTTTTAGTTACTAATTTCTATAGTCACTGCAAAAAGGAACCTGCTTTAGCAGGGTGTGGCCACTGTCTACAAACAGCTCTCTCAACTCTTCCCCCGGGGGGCTAATACCCCTCTCCTTTTCCTGCAGCAGATCTCATGGCTTCCAAGTACTCAGTAAAGGTTAACAGCCACCAGCTTTCCTCGGCCCGGGAGTTACTTACCTTCCATGAGTTTGGCAAAAGGCTCTGGACATGTAGAGGGGATAGGAAGGGCAAGTTTGTTCATGGCCACACCGTAAGCCACTGCTAGGCCATCAATGCCCCGGAAGGGCACCTCGCCAGTCAACAGTTCCCAAAGCAGTACTCCATAGCTGGGGAGAGGAAGACAGAAAGTCTGTAAGAAATAACAGCAACTTCCTCACCAAAGCAGCTACCAAGGTTTTCCAGGCACCCCACAGCGCCTACAAACCAGAGAAAACCGAACGAAACAGACACACTGATATAAAGGGAAGCCACACCGCCTGAGGGCAAAAGCAAGGCTCTGGAGCCAGGCACATCTGGCTTCACTCCTGCTCCATCACGCCCTACCTATGAATCCATGGGCAAACCGCTACATTGCTCTGAGCCTCTAATTCCTCCTCTGTAGAGAGCAACACCGTTAGTCTCAGAAGTTATCATGAAATCCAATGAGTCTTTAGGAGAGAAAATAAGCACTCAGTGGCCACAGCAACTTTATTGTTTTAAAACAAGGCCTCACTCTGTAGCTTAGCCTTGGCCTGGACCTCCTAATCCCCCTGTCTTCGCCTCCCCAGAGCTAGGATTCCAGGCGTGCACCACCATGGCTGACTGCTACTGTGAATGAGATAAACCTGTAGGAGAGATTCTCCGAAACAGAATCTATTTCTAGACGACTTTAGTCACATACTTTTTTTTTTTTTTTTGGCTTTAGAAAAACCAGTGTGCACCACTCAACACAGATTTTGCTCCTGCAAAAGATTTCTTTAAGTGTCTGCTAGGTTAAATAAATGTCTGACTCTAGATGGCACAAGTGGGACTTTCACAGAGGCCTCTGTCTAGCTCTGTGGGGGGAAGTTCCACAGGGCAGACTGGGACGGCAAAGAAGAGCAGCACACTAGCTCTGAGAACTTCTGTGTCCCTACCTACTGGGCTCTTAAAAACAATTCTTCATGTCCTCTGAGACAGGGAAGGTGAAGCGCAAAGTCAAATGGAAGAATTAGTCTATGGGTCTGCAATCAAAACCAGGAACGACCACACAGCACTCTGTCCTTCCAGGAATAAGTTAGGCCAAGAAAACACAAGCTCTGAACACCCAGAAGGAAGAGGGCCTACTTGTACTTGTCACAAAGACCTCAAACTTATTGTAACCTCCTCAGCAGTGTCCAGCTACAAGGGCCATATTAGTTAGATGATGATGATGGTGATGATGATGATGATGATGATGGTGGTGGTGGTGGTGGAGGATCTGGGAAGATTCCTCAGTGGCTATGCGCACTTGTTACTCTCGCAGAGGACTCTGCAACTATAACTCTAGTTCCCAGGTATCTGACACCCCCTTCTCACCTCTGTGGGCACCAGGTACACACATATACACACATCCGGGCAAGCACTCATATATATATTAAGATTATATATATATATATATATATATATTATAATTAATCTTAATTTAAAATGTTTTGTAAAGGCAAAATAATAGCTATGTATTTATCAGGATACTTTGTCTGTTTAAAGGGCCTCGCTATGTTGCCTAGGCCATTTCAAATGTCCATCCTGCTCCAATCTTCTGGATTACAGTTTGTTCCAGCACACCAGACTCTTCATTTGTATTTTCACAATGCTGCACACCAAGCCTAAGTTTTTGCACATGCTCCTGCTTCTCTGCCACTGTGCTCCTCTGCCACTATGCTCCTGCCACTGTGCTTCTGCCACTATGTTCCTGCCACTGTGCTCCTGCCACTATGCTCCTCTGCCACTATGCTCCTGCCACTATGCTCCTCTGCCACCGTGCTCCTCTGCCAAACCTGTGACACTGTTTTCTCGTGTTTCTTTGTTGTTGTTTCTTTGTTTAGAGACAGTGTTTCTCTGGGTAGCCCTTGTTTCCCCTGGAACTTGCTCTGAAGACCAGGCTAGCCTTAAGCTCAAGGCTTCACCTGCCTCTGCTTCCCAGATGCTGAGATTAAAGGCATTTGCTGCCACACCCAGACCCTTTCAGGCTACTTTGAATGTGCAGGGAGTACAGTATTTTACAACATCATCCCGAATCCACACAAGGGTGCAGGCAAGTGTGAGCAATTCTTGGCAAGTACAGAAAATGAAGACTTGGATGGGTTTGGTGGTCTATATAAGCCCCAAGCTCCAGACACTGGAAACCAGGGTAAAAGACAGAGATCTTCCACACAGAAATTAGTGAGAGATACAGAAAAGACAAGACTAGGATACAGAATGAGCCACGACAGACGTATTAGAGCACAAAGAACCCTAAGCAGACCAGAGTGGGAAAAGCCAATGGCCTTTGAGCTAACTCCTGACCACTATGGGAAAGAGGAGTCGGAACTCCGAGCCTAAGGGTCAGCACACACAGACAAGTAAGCAGTCTGCTCTCAAGAACTCTCCTAATCACCTAGCACAACTGCAAACAATGAACCAGCCTATGTGCCAGGGCACTGGGCATGGGGGCCTACAGATGGCCCCTGGGGGTAATCCAGCCATCCTGGCTTACTCTATCAAGGCATCTAGATGCCACCACTTTCTTTATGAATCATGAGAGGGCATGCCAGCTTTAGGACTTGTCTTATCTCTCTAGAAGCTGGGAATTAGCTGGTAGCTGGTGAGATTATTGATAGCTGGAAACCCTGCCAGGGCCTCCTGAGCCTTGACTGCCATGCACTGTGGTTGCTTGATTCTGAAGAGGGGGATAAGAGTAATATGGCTTTTAATCCTCACATCCGGGGCCCTCGCTCAGGTTAATAGGTGTCTAGAGACGGGTGACTGCAGCATCAGCCTTTCATCAAAGAATCTTGTTTTTGCAACAGATGGAGACTATTACAGAGATCTGGTGAAAATGCGGAGTAGCAACTGTGGAGTGTCCAGCCCCGCGTGCATCCCAATACAACCCTGCACCTAAGACTTACAGGAAACTGTGAAGAAGGAGACAGAAAAATTTTAAGTCAAAGGACGAGGAGCCCTGCTGTTAGTGTGTTTTAGACATGACTAGGAAGCCACACCTGTGAAGTCCCAATAGGATGGTTGCCTAAACAAGACTTGCACAATGACACGAGTTGCTGTGCCTAAGTAGATGGGGAGAACCTTCTGGGCCCCACTCCTAGATGAAGAGCTGCGGTCAATCAGTGTCTGCCAAAGGAGGGAAAACTGGTTTTCTTCAGGGTTGAGTCCCCAGATAGGTTCTACACTGAAAATCCATGAGCAGCTGTGCTGGTCCATCTGTGATCACTCCACCTGAGGCTTAAGAGTTGAGGAGGAGAAAGAGGAGGAGGAGGAGAAAGGAGAGGATGAAGAAGAGGACTGAGGCCTGTGCACGGCACATAGTAAAGATTCAATAAATGGCACTTACTTGAGTAAAGGAATAACAAATCAGGTTAGGACCAACTCTCTACAAGTCCCTAGTCATGTGTCTACCCTCTCTGGAATCCCTGCTGGATCTGAGCTGTGGTGACCCAATCATTCGCAAAGAGGCCACCCAAAGCACAAGAGCAAGGGCACAAAGCTGCTCATGGGTTTCCAGTGTAGAAGAGTTGTACAAATGGTCATGAATGGGTATTTCCCTCCAGTAAAGTTGAGAGATCTTCTGGAACCAAAGTATGCTTTAATGGAGATGGGTGAACCCCATATAAAGGAGTTAGTAAACCACGTCTTTAAGAAAGTCTCACAGCACAGGAGCTAAGAATGCTGGGACAGCAGGCACAGTACATTCCCAAGCAGTCACCAGCCAACTAGGGACAAGGGGCTTACGTCCTAGGAACAATTTTCTTATTTAAAAGAATTCATAATTAATTTGTTTAACTACAGGGGGAGGTGCAGGGCAGCATCGGACCCAGTTAGAGTTCCTGGCAGTCGTAAGTTGCCCAGTGTTGATGCTGCAAACTAAAGTTGGGGCCTCTGCAAGAACGATATGCACTCTTAGCCACTGAGCGTCTCTCTCCAGCCTCCCTGGGGACAATCGAAGCTGGAGAGTCACCAAGTGTGCTGGACAGTTTTGTGTCAACTTGACACAGGCTAGAGTCACCTGAGAGGAGGGGACCTCAACTGAGAAAATGCCTCCCTAAGATCCAGCTGTAAGTAAGTTGTAGAACATTTCTTAACTAGTGACTGATAGGGAAGGCCCAGCCCATTGTGGGTGGGGCCATCCTTGAGTGGGTGGTCCTGGGTTCTTTAAGAAAGCAGACTGAGCAAGTCAGGCCAGGAAGCAGCACCCCTCCATGGCCTCTGCATCAGCTCCTGCCTCCAGGTTCCTGTCCTGTTTGAGTTCCTGTCCTGACTTCCTTCAGTGATGAAAAGTGATGTGAGAGTTTAAGCCAAATAAACCCTTTCCTCCCCAAGTTGCTTTGGTCATGGTGTGTCATCAGCAATAGTGACCCTCACTAAGACACTGGTAGACTGTATAACAATAAGCTGTTCCTGTTAGGGAACTGAGTGATTTCATCAGCTGCCTCTCACTACAGCTCCTACAAATGGTTTTTAATAGCTGTGATTTTAAAACAAAACACTAATCTTGTAGATTAGTTGGGTCCATTTGTACAACACTTCTACACTGGAAACCCACAAACGGCTTTGCTCCTGTGCTTTGGGTAGCCTCTAGAACTAGATTTGTTAACAGGGTATTCAGTAAAAGTTGAAAAAGTTTTGTCTATTCCCCCATTGAAGAAAAGCCCCTGCAGTGCTCTAAATTAGGTGTTCACACTCCCTTCCTACTAAGAACAGGCATGGAAGCAGGAAAGATTCTGTATACATTCTATCACCAGTAGAAGCAAAGAACAGAACCTGAGAGAATTGAGACAGGACAATAAACATGTCATCCTCTGAGGAGAGGTAAGGGAACTAAGAGATCACCCAGTGGCTATGATCAAGGGGCGGGGCAGGGATGTCTCTTCCAATCGCTTCCTCCAAGAGAATTTTTAGCTGGACACACAGTAGCTAAAGTTGCATTTGGTGTCTCTTCAGGGCCAAGTGGATAATAAGCAAGTGGACAGAGGAGCTGTGTGAACGTGCAGACTGTCTCCAAAGCCAAGGCCAGCGTGTGGGCATGGAGAAGCCTGCTCTCCTCTCCTACAGACTGTAATGCAGAAGTCACTGCAGCTCACATTAAAGCACTGGGACAAGGACAGGGAGGGACCCTGGAGAACCTGGGTCTCATGGGCACAGCCATTCTGCCAGCTTGGGCTGCCTCGACTACTCCTTGAAGTAGAAATACAGTTCTTTTGTGTAAATGTCCACATCAACTGGCCTCCTTGTGATACCAGGCAAATTACTACATCAAACCAGGCCTAATTGGCATCAGCCTCACTGGTGTGTGGTACGACACCGAGATCTATAGCAGCTGCCTATCAGGCCAAACACTAGCGCTTCATTCTGCACCTGACATATGGCGAGATGCGAGTGGACACTGCTCAAAACAGCTCTGAAGGAAATTAGAGAATGGGAGTGTCTCACATTTATGGATTGGAAAACCCAGATACTACAATGTCCACACCCCAATAATTCACAGAGAAACCATGGTTCTTCTGAAAATATCAGGTGTTTTCCCAGATGGTGGCAGACACAGAAGCAGGAGGACCAGGGGTGAGTTCAAAGCACCTGCCCTGAACGTCGACTCTGAAGCCAGCCTGAGCTGTATGAAACCAGTTTTAAAACAAGAAAAAAAAAAATCTCAGTTGCTTATTTTGCAAAACTAACAAAATGATGTTAAGACTTATAAAGAATGGCAGTGAACTCAGAATGACCAAAACAATTTAAAAAAGGCAAAACTGGAGGACTCTCATATCCTAAAGTCAAAACTTAGTACAAAGCTGCATTTTAATCAAGAAAGGGTAATATTACCTTATGTGCGGACACAGACATGTTAGCAGAGAAGTGTGAACCCAGAATAAACCCTCGTGTACCTCATGAGCTGTTTCTGGAGATGACTGAGTGTTTCAATGGGAAGAGAACCGTCTCTTCAATGCACAGTACCAATACAAATGAACAGACATGAAAATATAAAGTTTGGTCTCTGCTTCACACCACAGCATGGATCAGAAACGCAAGGGTAAGAATCAATATTATAAAATTCTTCGAAGGAAACAGCTGAGATTCTTCACAGCCTTGGCTGAGGTCATGCATTCTAATAACACCAGAAGTCAGGTGACAAGAGGAAACCAAGAAACACGAGGGGTTCAAAGAATACTCCTGAGGGTTATCCAAAAAACAGAGTAACAAGAGATAATCCAGTTTTTAATTGGCAAAAGAGTTGAATAGACACATCTCCTGGGGAGACATGCAATTCACGATGAACAGTCATTCAGGAAATTCAGATTGACCACACAGGGAAACCCTCCCTCACAGATGAGGTCGGCTGTAACTGAAACAGCAGCACCAAGTGGTACACGGAAGTACCAGAGTTAGTCTTGGACCAATGGAATTTACATGGAGCATCTGTGACAGTTTTCTAGGACCTCAAGTTACACATATACTTAGTTGCTTGACTTCATGCAATTAAGGTATATGCCCAGGTAAATGGAAAAAGTATGGTCACAAAAAAATTTGTGTGTCCATGTCCACAGCAGCCATGTTCATAACATTCCCCAAAGCGAAAGCCACTCACTATCTACCATGGTGAATGACTGAATAAGCATGGCCCGCCTGCCTTTAGAATCATGGAACACTAAAAATCCATAAAAAGAATGAATTTCTAATGAAGCTACAACATGGATGGACCTATAACAATCCTGTTGAGTGACAGAGGAACAGGCATCGTGTGGTTCCAATGATGTGGTGGCAATGAGCGGCTGCTCCAGAGGCAGAGAAGGTCAGGCTGGGAGAGTGACAAGCAGGAGGCATGGGCTTTCTCTGAGGTTACAAACTTCCTTTAGAAGTAGTGATTGTAGTAGGTTCAGTGATGGCCCTAAAGATACCTGCTGATGTTCTAGAATTCAGAATCTACATGTGAATTGGGGCTCCTCTAGGACCTCTAGGATCCTGCTGTACCTATCTCATACTCTTGGCCTCCAGAGCTATGAAAGAATAAAGCTCTATCACTTTCAAGCCTCTGGTGTATGGAAAAGTGTTACAGCAGTGCAGGAAGCCGGTAAATGTGGTGAGCGACACTCAAGTCATTCACTAATTTACTGACATTTGGTTTTAGTTTTTTTTTTTTTTTTTATGAGCTAGGGTCTCTTGCATCCCAGGCTGGCTTTGACCAGCTGAACCTCTGATCCCCCTGCCTCCATCTCTTGAATACCAGGATTACATACCCATACCATCACACCTAATCTTCTGCATCTAGGGTCCTATGTACACGGGGCATCTACCCACTGATCCACATTCCAATCCTAAGTCAGTTTTATAGATTCTAAAAAGTACTGACTTACATACTGTAAAGGGTGCACTTTATGATATGTGACTAGTATCTCAAGGACGTTACCTTAAAGGAAATAAACAAATACAGAAGCATACACATACACACATTCTCTCTCTCTACACACATTCTCTCTCTCTCTCTCTCTCTCTCTCTCTCTCTCTCTCTCTCCCACACACACACACACACACACACACACACACACACTCACTCTGACACATGCCAGAAAACCCTGACCCTAGACTGAGATGCAATGATGATCTTTTCTTCTTTATGTGAAGGTGTCACTGTTGTCCTTCAGCCAGGACAAAGTCTATCCTATAGTGGCTCATCTTCCTTCAATAGCAACGTGATTTTTTTTAGCTCTATGTCCTTGTGACCTCTTGGATTCATACTTGCTAGAGAGATGGCTGGCCATGTCTAGTCTGTGCCTTCACAGTTCTTACGGCCTTCTGAGGATCCATCTATATTCCCTTTCCTAGATAAATATCCAGCACACAGAGCCCTGAGTAAAAGAGTAACTGGAAAGGATGATTTCCAAATAATCAACAGAAAGACAGCACAGAGGGTCCCCTTTAGTTCAGGAGTTTGCAGGGAGGACCTGGGTGAGTCCTCCCAGGGGGGCAGCAGCAGCCCTTGAAACCCAGCCTCTGAACCATCAAGCTGCTGCTTGATGAAGAGTGATTTCCCCACCTTGCAGGTCAGAGATGGAAGTACAAGGTGGTCCCAGAACCTGCAGAACTTTCCTGAGGAGCCACCTACTACAGGAAGTGCCTGTAACAAACACAGCATCCCCTAGCAACACGGAAATCAGTAGATAGCTCTGAGAGGCTGCACAGACCTACTTAGAGTGCTTTGGGTCCTGTAACCTCAATTCCAAGTCCTGAAATGTGCAGGGAAAACAGATCTGGAACTTGAGGCTGCACCTTACCTCCACACATCGCTGCCTTTGGAAAACATGGAAGCACGGATGACTTCAGGTGCCATCCAAGCATATGTTCCCGCCGCGCTCATCTTGGTGGTCCGGTGCCATTCCCGCGCCAGCCCAAAGTCAGTGATCTTCAGAATCTTGTTACTCAGGTCTCCATTTTCCACTTTCTGCAGGATCAATACTGAGTGAAGAAAAAAATACAGAAGAAACCAGATAAGCATTAGTCACAGGGCCTTACATCCACCGCCATCTCCTTCAGGTGCTGCCACTGTGCACTGATAGCATAAACACAATTTTAGCCCCCAACATGTTTATTCTGCAGCACATATCTTTGTTATCATCGTCTCAAGTCCCTCCAATGCATTTCAAGGTAGGCATTTCAGGCTCAACATCCCTATCCAAAAACTATTCAGAGGACAAACCCATAAAGGTGAAACTGATGGTCCCACACATGCGGGATACTGGGTACTCAGCCTGCACTGCCTTCCTGGTGTCACAGTGCAAGGCTGGACCCCAGGCAGCTACTGCAGAGTGACAGAGGATCTGTGAGCCATACACGCCCTTCAGAGGAACAGTCACCTGGGCTCCCTGCATCAAAGCACACCTTGGTTATACGCACCCACAGATCACAGGGACTGGAGATGAATGCTGGATCATCAAAATGTTCAGTGTCTAGCCAGCTCTGTGACTTCTTACAGGCACATCCTACTCACCTTGTGACACCACGACACTGATAGCATCTATACACATTCATAGCTACCTTAGACACATGAGGCCACATGCTGTGGGTTGGACACCGCTGACATTCTTTTGTTTTTTTGTTTTGTTTTGTTTTGTTTTTCAAGATAGGATTTCTCTGGCTGGGCTCAACTCCTAAACCAGGCTGGCCAGGAACTCACAGAGGCCTGCCTCTGCCTCCCAAGTGTTGGGATTAAAGGTATGTGCCACCACACCCAGATCCACTGACATTCTTAAGAAAGCCTATCTTCTGGGCTCTTAAGATTTTTAATCATAATTCAGGCAAGTCCCCTAACCAGCTGATAAATGGCTGGCAAACTGGAGGTTGGGAGGTCAGAGACACTCACATGCACACACTCATGATATCCTCGGGGAGCATGGTCAAGGAAAAGGAGTTGGTGCAGGGATGGCAGCCATGGTGGCCCCCCACACCCATATGGCAGTCCCAGCTATGTAACCTGGTAGGAGATAACCTGGCAAAAAGTCACCCCAAACCTTGCTGACTAAGATGCCATACTGTAAACCACAGAACTCTGCTGAGTGGGGGACTAAGAAGCTGTCCAGATAAAGGCAGGACACGCCTTATCCAAAGTGGGATGGCTCAAAGGCTTTGCGCGAGCATAGCCTGTGTACCCGGGCACAGCCTTGCCTGAATCTGTGTTAGTGAGACTTCAGAGTAAGAAGGAAGGTTCCCTCTTCGCCCCTGAGAGGAAGAAACCTGCTACAGACAGTGTAGCAATTAAATTGTAAAAGGGATTCAGCTGGGCCCAGGGAAACCAATAAAAAATGATACAAGTTAACTCTTAGTCCTATGTGCCAAGACAGCCTAGAGGCTTCCCACTCTCCTTGCGCCTACCTACCTAAGATGTCTTACATTGCAGACCCTGATAGCAAAGACCTTCTGCAGTGAGAGAGCAGATGCTTCACCCACGACACAGCCACACCCCTTTCTCTCCACTTCTACTCCCATCCACTGAACTGTCACATACTGAAGGGGCATGGCCCAAGGAGCTCCAGGTCCTATGTGCTTCTCAGAAAAACAGCAGTGTGCCCCAGGATTACCAGCAGCTTCAGAGCTGGAGTCTAGAAAGCAAACAACCCCACCCTAGACCTAATGCATGAACCCTCCTCCCTTCTCCTCCACACCCTCTCTACTCCAGACACATCCCTCCCCATCCTGGCTTCCCCCACCCAGGTGCCTATGCAGATACAAAACAAGAGAAGGAAAAAAAAACCCTTCTTCTCTAGTGACAAAAACAAATAAACAAACAAACACACAACAACAAAAAACCTTCCAGAACCTTCTGAGGCAAAACAACAGGACAGCAGACATTCAAAGAGTTAGGCAAGTGACACTAAGGAAATTCCCCAACCCCCTCCCTGAATATACACTGAGTGGGATCCAGTCACCCAAAGCCCTAGGTGGCTCGGATAGGGTGCAACCAGATGTTCTGTATTAATCCATCTGGATGCTTAAACGGGATGCAAGACTGACAGGGTAAGAATCAGCCACAAACCGTCAGTCTGCACGGGGTATATACAGCTAGCTACAGGCCAGTCTCATCTGCTCGCCACTGTCCCACCCACCTCAGCCTCAGCTGACCTTGCCCTTTGTGTACTCAATGACCCAGAGACTGACCCTCATCAACAGAGAGGGACTATAATCTGAAACCAGTCGCTACCTGAGCAGGCAATAGCAGGTCATAGTGTTCTGAAGTTCTGGTCTTCCCAGCACCAGGACTCGTGAAAGCTTTCCTGTACATTGCTGTTAGTTGAGATGAAATATGAAACAATCAAGCATTGTACAGCCAACATCCAGTAGACCACCTCTACCTGTTCCGGGCCTTTCATCACCCAAAAGGAAGTCCTGTAACCTTTAAGCAAATATCCCCCCATTCTTCTCTCATCCCAGGCCCTACACCCCCAATCTGCTTTGACCCCATGGTGAAGACTTCATGAAATAGAAAGCTACAGTATGGGCTGGTGAGATGGCTCAGTGGGTAAGAGCACCCAAGTGCTCTTCCGAAGGACCAGAGTTCAAATCCTAGCAACCACATGGTGGCTCACAATCATCCGTAACAAGATCTGACGCCCTCTTCTGGAGTGTCTGAAGACAGCTACAGTGTACTTACATANAANAAANAAANAAANNTTAAAAAAAAAAAAAAAAAAGAAAGCTACAGTATGACGTCTGCCTCACTTCCTCCATGTTTCCAGGCTTGCCACATTATAGCATGTGTTAGTACCATGTTCCTCTTCATGGCTAATACTATTCCATTGTAATAAATTCCTGCTATACACTACATAGAAGGACAGCTGCTCAGTTTGGATCAAATGCTGTGTAACTGGACTTGGCTGCTTACTGACATCTTTCTGAGTCCTTTAGTTGTCTCTAAGAAGTAGGAAGATGACACTCCCTGTTTTGTCCATGTCAAAAGAGATGTAAAGGGGACGGGAGCAGAGTCCACATCTCTCAGCCACAGCCTTATTCTCCATCTCTGTGCTGTGTGATCCAGAGCCTGAAAGACATGTCTACATGTCTACATGTCTACATGAAAGACAGTGCTACAGTTGATTAGCTCATCCACTCCGCTGCCCCACTGCTAGTTCTTTCTCAGAAGCCAAACCCAACTGCACACAATCCAACCGCTCGTATGTCTAAACACTCCCTGCTGGGGTGTATGAGTGTCTATCATCTTTTAGAATGCTGCGGAATCCTGCTCCAGTAACCTTGCACAGGGCCAGGCTCTTGGCAAGAACTCCCTCGTGCCTGGCCAGTTATTGACTGAGGTGTGTACCTGTGCATTTTCTCTGACTATATTTTTTTAAATGTTAATTTTAAACCTCAGCCAGGGGTTCCCCCAGTGATTGACATACTGGTGCAATCTGGGCTGTGTGCTGCAGAAGGGATCATTAGGAGATTCGGCCTGGATGTCTGCACCAGTTACTTAGACACCCTGTGGCCATGATACCTGACAGAATCCACCTAAGGAAGAAAAAAAGTATTCAGGTTCTCTATGTCAGAGAATCCACCTCAGTCTACCACAGTCAGGAGGGCATGATGCTCACTGCAGAGGACCAAGTGGCAAAGGGTCCTCACATCACAGCCCTGAAACTGAGCCACAACTTTTCAAATCCTGCTCTTAGCACCTACTTATAATAGTCAAGTCTCAGGCCCCAAAGCCCAAAGGCCTATGACCTACTGTACAATGGGCTTCATGGGCTAGTTCTCCAGTTTTAAAAATAAAAATGTGTATTTATCTGTGTGTGTTTGTGTGTGTATGTATATCTGTGTGCATTTGTGTGCACATGTGTGTAGATGTACTCATGCTACAGCATGCAAGAACAAGTTAAAGGTGAGCTGCAGGAATCAGCTCCTTCCATGTCGGTCCTGGGGATCAAGCTCTGGCCTTCCATCCTCCTGGCAGGCTCCTTCAGGCTCTCAGGGTCTCTCCACAGCACAGGGCTGCAGCCCCTTCTCTTTCTCCCTTACTCTTTCCTACTCTTTGTTCTTCCTTGCTGAGCTTCGTGGCCAAGTCTTCTGACCCAGTGCTGGGTGTTTACTCCCTGCGTGGTTTTCTAAGCTCTAAAAGTTCTTCCTCATCTTCTCCTTTATTTGGGGTAAGAAGGACAACCTCCTGGGCAGCAGCTGCTCCCGTTCTTGTCTGTTTTCTGCCACTTTCTTTTCTCCTGAAGGGCTTTTTCAACCCGTGCTTTAGTCTCTACAGTACTTTGCTGAGTCAGGCTCATCTGCTGTGATTCAGCACGGAGCTGTGCGTGAGTTCAGAGTGCATGCTTAAGGTTTAAAGGTATACACTGAAATATTTACACGGACACTGATAGGGTGTTGGTGATTTCCTTCAAAATAATAAATGGTGGGAATGATCCAGTTACAGAGGAAGGAGAGCTGTGGGCTGGGACCTGACGAAGCAGAAGAGGGCACATGTCTTCCACAGGAAGAGGAAGAAGGGAAGAGGAAGAGAGAGAGAGGGAGAAGGATGGACAGGGAGGCATAGGAGAAAAGAGAAGGAGGGAGGAGACACATCCCAGCATCAAGCCTCTTCTGCCTACAGAAGAACAATCTCTGAGTCATAGCAAGGCAGAAAAAAGAAAACAGTGCCAGGCACGGGCCAGGATGTGGGTCCCAGTGCCCCTGTGACATCCTCCCTAGGACTCCATTTCTCTACCTGACATTCTCAAAGTCCGTAATACCCTGAAAGCTTCATCAGTCTTCCAGGACTCAGGCAAGCTCTGCCAACTGTCTTGAGGTAAGAAAGGTAAAACCCAAACTCAAGGGTAAAGATGAGTTGGGGGTGGGGGGGTAGGGGGTGAGGACTCTATGCCAGAGGGAAGCAAAATGCCCATGCCTTCACCTCTGCAGCCTTTAGGGCACCCAAGCTGACATTGGAGACATTTCATTCCTGCACCACAATGTCTCCAAGGGAAGAAGAGGGGTGAGCTAGAGCCCCAGCCACACCCAGAAGCCATGAGTACCCACAGAGCAGCTGCTAACGTGGAGGGACCTGTCGGCACTGACTCAGCAACAACAAGAGAGCCTGGCCAGGGTCCACTACCAGGCACATGGCACAGCCAGGACACATCCCCCAGCCCCTCCCGGTCCTGGCCCTCTGCCCACTCTATCCCTTTAGGCATGGCCAAGAGAGACCAGACTTGCTTACTGGGCAATGATTCACTGCCTAGACTCCCCGACTCCAGGCTCCAGCAGAGGTGTGGTGCTGCCTGAGCAGGCAGGGAGATAACAGCATGAGGCCCTGGTCGAGCTCCTGTCAGCAGGGTCTCACCAAGTCCCACCTGCATAGCCAGCAACGCTAGGCTTCCCCACAAGCATTCCCCTGTGGAGGGATGGAGAAAGTGGAGTCTTTGGGCACGAAGGATCTTGCCCCTTCTTGGACAAACAGGCAAACAGATAAGCACAAAGCCGGGAATACTTGATGCAATGATTTCCCGGGGTCTCAGATGGAGCAAAGCTGAAGTGGAATGGCCTCTCCTGCATGGACCACTGGGTACTTGATGAAAGCATGTCTTGACTGAGTCAAACACAATCAAGAAATCATGAAATGTTTCTTTTAAATCTCCTCAAGCACTGAGCTGCAAATACTTGTTCTAGGAACCTCCACCAGTCCCTGAAGAAGCTATACTAGTGGTTTCTAATTTTTTATATAAACTATGTCCTTTCTAGACATTTTAGAAAAATGTCTTTATGATGCTACTTAACTTAGAGAATACACTGACAGAGAAAGCAGTCATGGCTAAGGGTTCTGGGGTCTCAGTGCCAGGTTCTGCACTGAGTGATTGACACTCATCATCATCTTTAATCCTCTCAACAAACAGGAAGGCAGGTGTATTACTAAGCCGACTTTCAAATATGGAGCCTGGGATTCACACAGGCTGGTCTACAGGAAAAACAGAAGCTAGACATAACAGAGTCCTCGGTCCAGGCTCCAGGTTACCGTGCTACAGTGTGCAGCCCTAATAGGGCACTCTTTTGTAGTTGTTGGTTTTGGTTTTGGTTTTTTGGAGACAGGGTTTCTCTGTGTAGCCGTAGGCATCTTGGAACTCACTCTGTAGATCAGGCTGGCCTGGAACTCATAGAGCTCTGCCTGCCTCTGTCTCTAGAGGGCTGGGATTAACAGTGTGTGCCACCATGCCCAGCCCCTAAGAAACCACTTCATGGGGGAAGGTCTGCTCTGGCTCAGGGCTCAGGGGATGCAGCCCAGGAGGTGCGAGTATAAGGCATGGCTTCCCCAGGATCGACATTCAGGAAGAACAGAATGTAGGCAGGAACCAGGACTAGGATATACGGCTGAGGACTGAATGTTCTGACACAGGAGCCTGTGAGAGACAGTTCACATTCAAACCACTGTGTATGTGGATTAAAGCTCCATGTCTAAACAAAAGCAACATCCCAGAAACAAGATCTTAGTACAGAGATGTGCAGAGCCCCTCTGTGCTGCTGTGACATGACCAACCTGAAACATATGCTGCAGTGTGTATTTTTAAAGCATTATGTCACAATCTATAATAAGTTTTGGTATAAACCTTTTTGCATGAAAAAGTCTGTATACTGAAAATCCAAATGAATCAGGCACCATGCTAAGCCCTGGGAGTTGAAAAGGAAACTGAACTAGAATTCATAAAGATGTTTAACCAGCAGGAGAAAGCCAGAGACCTTCACTATCTCTTTTAAGCCATATATGCTTTGGTTTTAACTTTCCTTCTGTTTGTTTGTGTGTGGTGTGGTTTGGTTTTGGTTTTGGTTTAAACAAGAACCCAGTGTGTCCCTAGCTGGCCTATAACTCACACTATGAGCCAAGGATGGCTTTGACCTCCTGATCCTTGTGCTTCTGCCTCTTAAGTACTGGGATTACAGACAGGAATTGATATGCTCTGTCTATTTCATCCTTTTTGGAGAAGGCTATTTGCTGTTAACCAGGGAACACTGGCTAGCCTTTAACTCCTCAGCTCTTGAAATCCTCCTGCCTCAGACTCCTAAGCAGCTGGGAATACAGGTGCATGCCACTGTGTCTGGCTACAGTTCTGTTTTGCCTTAAAGAGACTTTGCAATATTAAACTTTACATTTAATTATGTTATTGATGTGAAACAGATACCTAAACAACAGTGACCTGCTTTGTTTTTTTAATTTAGATCATCCATGTGCTCCTTAAAATTCTTTCATCAGGGATAGATATGTATCTCAGTAGTACAGCACTTGTTTAGTGTGCACAAGGCCTTAACTTCAACCCCAATACAGCAACAATAAAAATTATGTCCAAAAGATGTAGTAGGGGCTGGGGAGGTGGCTCATGGTGAAAGTACTTGCCACGAAAGTAAGAGGGTCTGAGTCTGATCCCCAGAGCCCATGCCAAGGGGAGATATGTAGCCCGAGCATGTGTAATCCCAGGGCTCCTATGGAAAGATGGGAGGCAGAGCCAGGAGGACCCTAAGCTCTCTGACCTGGCCTATACAGTAGAAAAACAACAGAGACTCTGTCTCAAATAATGTGGAAGGGGAAGACTGACACCTGAGGCTATCCTCTGACACACACATGCACCACAACAAACATGTGCATCCACATATACAAACACTAACAGACACATACACACATACTCACACAATATAGTCAGCAATTTAATACTAATTATAACTACATTATAATAAAACAGTAGTATGCAAAAATAAAGTTCAATTTAAATTTTGTCTATTCTGTCTGTCTTCTGTCACAGAAAAAGCATCTGAAAGACATATAGCTAAATGCTAACACTGGAGATCTCTGTGTAATGGAGTCCAGGTGACAGGTTTTCTTTGCTTATCCATACTGTCTAACTCATCACATTTCTACATGTAGTTATATTCACATCAAATGTTAAGTCACATAATAATCGCAGTGGCTATTTCTTGCATACTGTCTGTATCCCAGGTACACTACACGGCTTCCTGTGTCTGTTTGTGTTTGTATAGTGCCTGACCACTCCTTCTGGCATCCCTGCAAGCTGCATAGCATCACCATTTCACCCACAAGAAAGCTGGGACTCAACGTGAAGTATCTTTTCCACATCTAAGAAGAGCCAGGCCTGGAATGTCACTCTGGCGCCTCAGGCCATGCTCCCCTAGCACCCTATAGTGCTCCTCCCACACAGGTCAATACTGAGCAGTTATGTCTCTACAATACCCCCTGTATATGTACAGCACTGGGACCATCCTCTTGTCATAGGACAGTCTCAGATTATATAAAACTGGGCAGAAACCTCCGCTAATCCTGAAGTTTAGAATCTGAACAAACTAGTGCTGGACACCCTGCTAGACACACCACTCCTGCCAGACACACACACCACCCCCGCTGGACATACCACTCCTGCTGGACACACACACTACCCCGCTGGACACACTATCCCCGCTGGACACGCACACCACCCCCGCTGGACACACACACTACCCCTGCTGGACACACCACCCCAGCAGGTAGTTTTCTGTATAGCACTGTCCAGGGGACAGGTGATTCTCATTGATGTGGTAAAGAAAGAAAACCTGCCTTTAGAAAGGAAGAGAATTAGCAGAGAAACTAGAAACTACCAAAGTTATTACTGACCCTAATTCTGCTCCTGAGCGCAGAGCTCCTTCTACCTCGGGGGATCTTAGCCTAAAAGCAAACTACTAGAATACTTTCGGTGTCAGCCTTTTCTACCTAGGTTAAAAGCAAGTGTTGTGAGTCTCATAAGGACGGTCTGTCCAGGTGCAGTGGTGAACGCTTGCTGGCAGACATTTCTCCAGTCATCCAGGCGCTATTCAGGACAAGTATGCACTAAGAGCAGTAGGGTCAAGGCAAGACATTAGCTTGAATAAGAACAACAGTGCTGGTGGGCAGGACAAACAAGGCTCTCACACCATCCGTGAAGCCATTAGAGAGGTCTGAGGTTGGCTGTGAGTGGTATGCCAGATCCTGCAAACTCTACATGACCTGCTCTACTGTCAAGTCCATGCAGACCATCAGAGCATCAGTGTTGTACTGGCTGCCAAACCTACAGTGCTGACAAAGGCAAGCATAAGAAGGGACAACACAGGGGGTCCTAGGACCCTGAGGGCCGGCGGAACAACACGGGGGTCCTAGGACCCTGAAGGCCGGTGGAACAATGTGGGGGGTCCTAGGACCCTGAAGACTGGCTTCTTCCGTGAGAAGGTCACTCACACTAAGGGAATGTGCAACTGCAGGCCTCACACAGCTAAGGATCAAATACATCATCAATCCAGGACCTCCTCCATCCTGACTTCCAGAATCTTCTCCCATCAGTTCTTCAGACCCTAGGCTACAGCAAGACTGATCCATCTCTCATTCCCTACTGACCTCTAAGGCCCTGTGGCTTTGTCAGTTCCTATCTCACTACCCTTTCCCATCAAGATCCACTGCCCTCCACCCATGACAAATCACCATCAAATTACCTGTTCTCTTTCCTAAAATGTTGTCTTACCCAGTGACCCTAACCTAGGACAAGAGGAAGGGCCTTGAGAGTAGTGACAAATGCTCACACACACACACACACACACTCACACTCATTCAAAAGCAGGTGTCAAGTCTCAGATCTCAGGACCCCAGTTTCACTGTGTACCAGCAATCTCAGCCAACCCTGGGAGAAACATTATTCACTGCCCACCCAATGCAGGAAGAAACCTCTTTCACACCTCCACCAGAGAGCTTCCACTTATCAGGTCAAAAAAAACCCTCCATATCACCAAATTCTAAAAGGCAGACGAGACATATGGCTATCTATGGTGCCTACTAGCACACCAGAACTATACCAACGCATACCAGGGTCCCTCAGTACCACAGTACCTGTTACTCATTTCACACTCCATGCCAGCATCCCAGTCCTTCCCGCCTCCTCCTTTGTCCTAAACTCCCTCCAGCTCATGGACTTCCCTCCCCAGCCGCTCATTCTCCTTATAGCCTGCTATGTTGGCATATATTCTCATATTCTCCCTCTTCTCTCTATCTCCCTCCCACATCCCCGTCTACAATAAAAACCTTCCCTTAATGTCATGGAGCAGTTTATACACCATTCTCAAGAAACATTTCCTTACTCCATCCTTCCCTCCTGTTAGAATCCTAGGATCAATGGCTGAGGTGCCTATTAATGTTTCAAAGCCAGGCCTGGCCAGCTCTCCCAGCATCCTTCAGTACCTGTGGCTCCTCCCAGCTCTCCATACCCTAAACCTCTCCCTCTTGGGGACTGGGCTTCCACCTTCCACTTCCTTTCCCCCAGTCTGATCCCTGTGTAACCCAGCCATTTTAGCTATGCAGCCCTCTTGGCCTCTTGGCCCCAGGTTGCCTCTCTTGGCTGTGGCTCCTCTCTTGCTCTCCCTCCCCTTCTCCTCTCATGGTCTGGTTTAGTCTGCCGGCCATGTTCAGCCTGGACTCTTCCCTCTGCCTGCTTTCTCCCTATGTCTACAATGCAGATCTCCTCCATACTTCAGGAGTAGTCATGTCCTTCTCCTTTCATTTCATTTCGTCATCCACAGCTCCCAGCTCAGGCCTGGGATGTGCCATGGAGAGCATGCACACGTGGACCAAGCATGAGAAACAAAGGAAGAAAGCGTGTACCTCCATTACGCGCCACACCTGGCTTGCCACACGATTCAGCAGCAGGATGTGGGTTTCCTGGTCTTACTGAGCTGGAGGGCAGGAGACGAGATAGGGAACTGATGTATTTATAGGTTGAAATTCATCAGCCTTGAAAAGGGGCTCTGGCCAGTTCCAGCTCCCCGTGAGGACTTTACTTTCATCTCCGTGGCTGCTGGAGCCCTTCCCATGGCTCCCACCCTTGCTGAGAAAAAAAGCTGCTTGTGATCCAAACAGAAAAGGTAGTGCCAGCTCCCAGCACGTCTCCTCTCCCTCTCTCATCCTAAAATATAACTGGTCCAAAAGATGTCAGTTTAGACATCTACAGTCATTGCTATTTTGTGTAAATTAAGTCCAGATAACTCAGCTGGGGCTTGAGCCCTGAGCCCAGCTGGACACAGGCATCACTAGTGGGAAACAGAAGCAGGACTTCCAACAGCCACTGTCTTAATGGAGGGCAGGGATGGGTGGAGAATCTGCTCACACACCTTCCTGTCCAGCTTCCTTCTCCCACTTTCCCAGCTCGGACTGAGCAGGGCCAGCCTGACTCTTCAGCCCTGGCACACCCAGCTACAAACAGGATAAGAATAACTATGAAAGAGGAAGCAAACTGGACCCTTGCTGGTTTTGTCAGCACGTTCCTCTTTCCTGGCACGATGACACGGTGTGTGGCTGCTGCACAGACTGCCCAGGATCCTGCAACTCCAAGTTCTGCTTCTTTGGTGAGCACAGAAGAATGCATGGTTCATGCTCACATGAGTCCCCACTATCTGTGCTTTTCTCCAGGATGATTTAAGCATTTCTGCTGCAGGCTGGACTCTCCTTGGGCTTGAGGCCCCTCATAACTATAGAGTTCGAAGAAATGGTTCTGCACAGCTTCTAAGTTCTATACAGAAAAGACAATGCAGTTCCTTTGTTCTGAGTACTTTTGCTTGCAGCCTTGAGCTACCACAGAAGGTGAAGGGCCCTGAGAGGGCCACACCATGATCCTAGCCTTCAAAGCCTTCTGGCCCAGGCACCAGACTGACAGGAAACAGTTTCTCTCCCTGTGGCCTCATTCTGAGTCTCTGCGGCTAAAGCCTAGGCCACCAAGAAGTATGGATAAGACATCCTACTGAACCTTTACAGATTCCTGACCCAAGTTCCCGAAAGCATAATGAGAGGCTCTGATTCTGGCTGGCAGTGAAAATGAAAACAATATATGGCAACTGGAAAGTTTAGTTCTATCTGCTGCCACTAGAGAAGGGGGCGCTCTTAGAAACACAATCTGTAGGAAAAGAGCATTTGCTTGGTGTCAGGTACTATGTTAATAGCTTGCAGCCACAATACTAGGGGTGTCCTCATTACAGAAAAAAAAAAAAAAAAAAAAAAAAAAAAGAGTTAGGAGATCGAGAGCTTTGCTCAAGGCCAGACTTCTTGAGACCCTACAGCACTGAAACAGGCTACATGAAGACAAGCTGTCTACACAAAAGACTTACCTATATGGAAGAATATGTTCTCATTCAATATTTCCTATTTGGGAACTTCCTGTTTTACAGTATAACATCAATGAACACAGCCCTACCACTGATTGGACAAGCCCCCTTCCCTGTTACCGAACTACCCTATTACCAATACCTCCTAAATCTTATCCCATATTTTGCAAAAACCTAATTGTTCCACCAAGGCCTTGCTCTGAACCCTCCTTCTGCCAACTCTAAAGCTATATATCTTTAGCAGACTATTTTGTACTGTGCCACATAGTTCTGGTTGTCTGAGCGTGTTTACACAGCCTCCAGAGGACTGAAAGAGTGGGATGGAAGGAATGCCTATGCGCTGCAGATGACAGGTGACACACTGTATTTCCTACAACAGCAACACAATAGCAAGCACACCCCATGTTCATCAAGACTTGCCAGGTAATCAAACTGGTTAAGAACCATAACTCATACACAATGCAAACGCTCCAGGCTGTCACCTGCACAACACCCAGGATATGGAGAAGAGAAAGGACCTGAAGGCTGCAGAAGTGGTACCATATACCACAGATACCACAGACCTTGGGGGCAAGGAGGCCCAGCTCCAAAGGCTGGAAACACTGGGAGGCGCCATCCTGAACCCCCATGTGTCTTTAATGGCTGTGGAAGGTTGTGAGATACAGTATAAGTGTTCCTATGAATTCTCCTTATCTTCTCTGTCCAAGAGCAAGGAGGCCAGTTCCAAGCTTTTCTCACTCACTGTCCTTCACATTATGTGGTGGACTCTCCATGTTATCTCCATGGCAAGCCCTGTTTCCCAAGAGGCAGTCCCTGGATGTGGGCAGGACAGGAGGCATTGAGTGCTTTGGCTTATCTCAGCTCCAGAGAAGCAATCTGCTTCCTGACACACCATAAGTAACCAAAATGTCCAACTTGCATAGTTGGGCAAACTCAAAATCATACGGATTCTTTAGGTGGAGTGTCTAGGGCAGAAGAGGGAGAGTCTATATTTTACTCCATGTGGGAGTGCAGCTAGGCCTAACAAACTGCTAAGGAAATGTTCTAATGCCCTATTCTCTGTCCATAACGAACTCTCAGGTGAAAAGAGGAGTCTTAAAATATTTCTTTTACTGGTAAGGAGATGCGTCATGGAGGAAGGTCACAAAAAGAAGGAAGGTAGGAAGGTAGGAAGGAAGGGAGGATATAAAGGGCACAGGGAAAATATCAGCATAGCAAGAGATTCCTAAAGGAGCAGTAGTGCAGTAGTGGAACCCTTAACTTGGCAGCAAGCAACAGAAGTTAACTGGACTTAAGGCCCACTCAACAAAAGGGAAATACATCTTGCCTGGTACTAGAAATCCAGTTTACTACCCAGGGCTAGTAAGGTCATGGATCTTTGAGGAGAAACTCCTGTTACCACTTTACCAATCCAGCACGATGTATAACTGCAGTCTGAATATCTATCCTATGCTCACAGGCAAGGAAAGCTCCCAGCAGTCATCAAGAAGGTTTTCTTTACAGTATATGGAGAGAAAGCATTTCGGAAAGCCGTAACTGCTCAAAGCATAGAGAACAACTAACTGACCATGGGGTGCCCAGCCCTGGTGATGCATCTACAACACAACACTGGCACCTACAGCTCAGGATGTCTAGGAAAAAGAGGGGAAGATTTTAGAGCCAGAGGACCAAGAAATCTGCTGTGAGACTATGCCTCCTAGAGATAACAGAGAAGCTGTACCTTTAACATCTAAGTAATATGGCTGCCTAAACAAGACCCAAACAAGGACAACACCAACGGACATGCCAATGTGGAAAGAGGAAATCTCACAGGCTCCCATTCCAAACAAAAGAACTACAGGCAACCAGTGACTGCTCCATGTGTGTGTGTGTGTGTGTGTGTGTGTGTGTGTAAGGGAGAGGGGGGAGGGGAGGGGAGGGAGAGGGGGGAGGGAGAGGAGGGAGGCAGAGAGAGAGAATATGAATTTTCCCCAGGATAAGCCCCCAGTTAGTTATCCAATACCAAGCTGTCCCTGAAATACACATGCAAGCAACACTATACAGACTCAGAAGGCTTTATATATTTATGGACATATACATAAGTGTGTACACATATGTATGAGGCCAAAAATTTGAGGTGGGGCATGGGAGAAGCTGAAGGGAGA
The DNA here is from genome assembly GCF_900095145.1 of Mus pahari. Lineage (NCBI taxonomy): Eukaryota > Metazoa > Chordata > Mammalia > Rodentia > Muridae > Mus > Mus pahari. The sequence continues at coordinate 76,939,581 of NC_034596.1, forward strand.
ACAGGGAGAGAGGAATGATGAATTTTTATTTAATTTAGCAAAATGTAGTATCTTATGACCCAATTTTAAAAGATACACACACAAACAGACACATATACATACCCTAAAAGGCTCTATTAATAATGCTGCATCTAGAAGCCATTGATAAAAATTTCAGCTCCAGGTACGGCTAAAGAAGTCTTAGAGGCTTCCTCCACCCTTCTTGGTTACCCACCAGACTAGACAGTTAGACTCCATTGCCTCAGACACTATTCTCCTTGAGATCAAGAATAAAGAAGTCCAGCTGGAAGACACGGAAGCCTCTCTGTGCTGGCTGTCATGGTGGCAGAAGATATCAGCAGTTGCTGAGAAGGAAAAGGTGTCAGCAGTCAGACCAGCTGTGAACCTTACAAACCACAGTAGCAAACTGACAGCAAAGCATGCACAACTCAACAACATTGGCAACGGGCGTCCTCAGTGTAACCAATCCCTCTCTGGCTGGACTTAAGGCCTGGTTGTGGGCTATAAACCCAAGCTTGGATTTATAAATCCAGTAAAAAGCAAACAATCAGGAGCTGCCTTCTAGCTATTTGTTTATGCTCACAGACAAGTGCTACTCTCAGCCTTAATCAGTGAACTCTTCTTTCCAAAAGATTTACAGTGACTGCAAAGATGGAGCGCAGCAGGCAGTGCTGACTGCCCAGTCCTCAGCAACACATCTATGCCATCCCTTCCAAGGCTAGGGAACACTGCAGAAGAGAGGGCACACAGAATCTAGAGTGGAAGATATGGAGAAGGGCGGTGAAACTCCATCTTCTGGGCAAAGCCACAACATTTGCAGTCATGAACTGACACCAGCCGCGGTTTTGTCTTTGGGTCTGCACCAGACTGGGTTCACTGACAGGCAGATGTGGGTCCAAGAGGAGCTCAAAAAGCTTAGCCCCTTAAGGATGAGCTACTGGCTAAGAACAGATTCTGGGATACGGGCATTTACTGCCTTCAGCTGTGTACCCACCAGTGAGGCATAGCTCCAAGTGCCACACACAGTCCTGGTTAAAAATCAGTGGGGCACAAAATTAAAAAAAAAAAAAAAGTGATGATTCTGGATAGTGATGGGTGGGGAAAGAGAGTAATCAGAATGCTTCACAAACGTGTGTAAAACTGCCAAAGAATACATGTAACTGGTTGGAAAAAAAGGTAGATGACTGTTCCCCTTTTTCCCCCAAGAAAAACTTTACTCTTCAGGAAAGTCAGCCCCTTCTCCAACACACTTCACACCAAAAGGCTTGTAAGGAACCACAGCTGGCCAGATACACCGCTCGTAGAACCTCATCTCACCTAAACTACAAACTCACATGCAAGAACCCCAGGGCAGAGCTGTGTCCAGCCAGGAGGAAAGGGGAGGCATTATAAACTAAGTTTGTCTGACTCTCATTTTTCCTCAGCATCCAGAAAAACACAGCTTCCGATGCTCCCTTTAAACCCTTCTCAGTGTCCTCCACTGCCAGCTCAAAGTCCTTCAGACTGTCTCCAGGGCTGGCTATGGACACAGTACCTGCAAGGCCTTAGGTTCAAAGCCCAGACATGGACACTCACACACGCAGAGCCTCTGACACACCAATTTCACAGGATTCTAGTCACTGTCCCGTCTCTTTTCCTTCCACCACAGAAGTTCCAAAGTTGCAGAGCATCGAGGCCAAGATTCTCTTGAATCTTGAGCCCAGCCAGGCTGAGCCTGGGAGACAGCTGAGGATGTCTCTGCTGACAGTGGGGTGCTGGCTCACTAGCAACAGTCCAAATGGAAGCATTAGGAATGAACGCTGAAGTCAAAGTTTTCTTTCACAGCATTAACCCAAACATGTGAGTGGGCACCGCAGGGCACACTCCATTGGCTCTCCTCTCTGAAGCACAGCCACACTGGCCTGAGAAGACACTGCTCCCAGGAGGCTGCCTCCCCACCACAGGCGTCTGAATGACCGAAGTCTCTAACAAGGGTGGCCAAACTCAGCCCAGGGTTTACATTACTTTTCAATTTTTTTTTTTTTAATTCCATAAACAATTATCTGAAACCTATCTATACCTTCTTGGTTTAAATAAAGACAAAAATACACACAAACTCAAGTGAAATCAAGAGCCCAGTAGAGTAAGGACAGAAGTGACATAACATAGAAACATTAGCCCAGCTTTTGGAGAGCCATATGGACGAGCAACTTTGGTCCAGAAGAAATATAAACAAAATCAAAACTGAGATTCATTATTGTGCTTTTGGAGGGGCCAGGGGCAAGGGGCCTGGGCAGAAGGGGATGTGAGGGTTTGTATTTTGGGACCATGAGGTCTGAACAGAAGTCTCTGGGTAGGAGAGGGGGTACTCCTGTAGTTCCTAATCTAAGAACAAAGAACACCAGAGGCCCCAAGACTACGGTTAAGGTCCAGGTCAAACTACATCACACCGGATTCTGGGTCAGAGGTGTGTTCTACGACCACACAGCCTCCATTTACACCTTGCTCCCAGAGCATAGAGGAACTCTATCCAGGCACGTGAGAGCTCTGGACTCAGGCTTTGCCATTATCTCACTGTATGCTCTTAGGCAAAGTATTCAAAGCCAGTGAACCTCAGTTTTCTCTAATCTAAAATGAGGAAACTACCAGCTGTCTTAGTGTGAAATATCTCAGGTCAATACTGTTACAAATAAGAATGTTTTTTGTTTGTTTGTTTGTTTAGGTTTTATTGTTACTGTTGCTTTGAGATGTGGTCCCACATAGCCCAGGCTGATCTAGAACTCACTAGGAAGCTGGGGGTGGTCTTGAACTCCTGCCTCTACCTCCTAAGTACTGAGAGTTCATGCATGTGCCACCACACCTGACTGTTCCGGTAAAATCCTAAAGAACCAAATACAAAATATGGTTATTCTTCACTCCCATTCCCAGACTATCCTGCTTAATATTGTCTGTCTGACTGGTAAACTAAGGAAAATCAAAATAATGTCACATCATCTGAAGGAAACATCTCTGAGGAAAACTTGCCTCTGCAGTAGGAGTTCCACTGCCACCCTCTCAATGTGTTGGGTCTCTTCCCTTTCGCCAGCTGCTGTGCAGGGGGTTAAGGCGAACTGGTCTTATTATTAACTGTAATTGGAAGGGCAGGCCGTCTATGGCACTTAAGAGAGGAAATAGCTTTTTATACAACTGAGCCAACAGCTGAGAGACAATTACTCCTCTGCCCCAGCATCCCTGTCCCTGTGTATAGGTAGCCAGGAGTCTACTGCCTGAACAATTAAAACCTTTCTTCATAAAAATCATACTGCTCACAAGAGCAATGAACATTTGACCCTTCCACAGAGCACAGTAAAGAAAGCAACGAGCTTTGTGTTCACAACCAAGGACACAGACACTTCATTCCCTAAACTGACCTTGGCCTTATGAGGCCTTACACTTCCTGGTTCCTCCAGTGGGGCATGGACCCTCTTTCCACTGTCAGCAGCAACACTTTGGACCTAGCTGTGCCCCAGACAACACAACAGGACCGTTAGGACGGGGCTGGAGAGATGCTCAGTGGTGAAAGCTCCTGTTGCTCTTGCTTAGGACTCGGGTGCAGTTTCCTGTACCCACGCCAAGGCTCACAGACATCTGTAACTCCAACAACCTCTGACCTCTGCAGGTAGCCACGCGTGCAGACAAAACACACACACACACACACACACACACACAAACATACACATTTAATTAATTAATTAATTAATTAGAAAATCTAAAGTATCACCATGGGACTCAGAAATGCCACCTGAATGACCTTGGCAAGTCACTCAGCTTCTGATCACAGCCATCAGGCTCTGTAAACTACTCATATCAATAAACAGAAGAATGACTGAAAACTAAGAATTATCACTATTTCCCCTACCCATAGTCCTTTTCTTCTTCCTCCTAAAATTAACAGGATGCAGAAACCAGAAACTGAATATTCAGATAGCAAGTGTACTATGATTTGACAGGAGATGAGACTGCACACAGGAACAGGAGAACCGCTTGTAAAGATGCAGACAGTAGGGTCTGCCCACTGGATTCCTATGGACATTTTTGGCTGTTTCATTACTTTATTATACATTCACTTGCAAGACATCACAAAGACTCAAAGATGAAGGCTATTAGGATTAGTCATTGAAGGCGCCGTGCCCTGCTATCCTGATGGCTCTGAGGGATGTGTGAACAACCTTGCCCTATGGGCAAACACTAAGGCTTATGACTACACAAGGCAATCCAAGAAACACATTCCTCAGAGTCCCAGGCTCCTGAAAAGTTTATGAAAGGCTCAAGTCAGGTACAGTGTCAAGCCTTTAATCCCAGCACTCAGGAGGCTGAGGCTGGGAGATGCCTGTGACTTCAAGGCTAGCCTGCTCTACATAGTAAGTTCCAGGCTAGCCAGGACTACAAAGACTATAGGGGGAGGGCAGAGAGAGGAAGGGGGAGGGAGACAGACAGCAGACAGACAGACAGACAGAGCTAGAAAGGAACTAGGGAAAGAGGTGGGAGTAAGATTTCTTAAGGACACTGGATAGACGATGCTAAACAGCAGGACAGCTGTGTGCCAGCTGCTACACAATATACATAAATACTAGGGAATGCATTTGTTGTCAAGAATTCTGATTTAAAATTTCTTAAAAGAAGAAAATAACAAAGATGATAAAAAACAAATCCTACTGAAATTCTTACATTTTCATTAAAACAATTATCAAAAAGAGATGGAAAACTTTCATTTCTTAGACGTGAACTGGGGTTAGGAGGGATAGCGGCCGGTTTCTTTGTCAATTTCTGTGCTGTCTTGGAGAGAGCACACCAAAGCACAGAAAAGTCAAAGGCACCTGCAGGAAGTGAGATCCACCTGCTGGGGAGCAGAGGCCGCAGCTGAGGGGCAGGCCTGATGGTCCACGGAGGCGGAGGCGAGGCAGAGCTCACTGGGTGTCAGGCACTCCATGAGCTCACCTAGGCAGTCCTAGCTAAGCCCCACCTCCAGGCGGTACAATCCCACAGGTGATGTTATAATTAGCCCTATTCCACATTTGCAAAAACAAAGCCACACAGGTTACCGTCCTCCATACAAGGTCCTCAGCTGGCAGAGCCAGAGGGAATCCAAAGTCAGACTCAGCTACATCTCCACAGGAAAAGGGGGTTCACAGCCTAAGACAGGGCTCTAAGAAAAACAGCAAATTTGAAGGATGTCCCTGTGTGGAGCACATGGGAAAACACACAGGACTGGACTGTGCAGTGCTCGCAACCACAAACACTTCTGGGGGAGTGAGTAGATACTGTGCCCCACAGACTTGGGGAGCACTGTATGACACAGAGCTGTCACACACACACACACACACACACACACACACACACACACACACACGGAAGGAAACAGTCAAACACACTAACCTTCCCCTCCAGAATAAGACCACAAAAACTGTGAGAGCAACAGAGCTTCAGCCACCCTGGTTATTTCCAAGTCTTCAGAGACTATAGAACCGCTCTATAAGGGACTGCCAGATGTGAAAATAGGCGGGGCTGCCAGATGTGAAAATAGGCCTTCTCCTGGACCTCAGCAGTAGACTACAGCAGCAAAGACTCCTGCCTCTGTCCTGGATTGAAAGTAATGATCAGATGAGGGTCCAGCAGAGCCACAAAGTGGCCAGCCGTCCCACTCCATCAGACCAAAGGTTCTAACAGACAAGACCTGAGTGACCAAGAACTCAGGTTAAGGCTGAGTCCAGAAGAAACAAGAATCATGGGCCTCTTCTCCCCCAACAGGACCTTGCACCATCACCAGGAGGTGGTGAGAGCTAGCACTTCATGTAGCTTCTGAGAAAACAAACCTGCTTGTGCCTGTATGACGAGAAACTACGTCCCGGGTCTAACTACAGGCTGGGTCAGCCTGAAATGAGCACAGATGGGGGCGAGTTTCTCTACTTCTTGGGGGGGAAAAAAAGAACACTTTACTGAGCACGGTGCCCGTGCTGGGTACAGCCATCTTACTCCACATCGATACTGTCTTCTACATTGCCCACAGTTTAGAGGTAAGATTCCTGGACCACATCAGTACTTATGTTTGCTACACATCCATGCCACAGTCCATCCTCAAGAGAATGTAGAGCAGGAACTCAAAGCAGGGACCTGAAGGCAGGAGCTGAGGTTGAGACCATGGAGGAGCAGCGCTTCCTGGCTTGCTCTACACTCAGCTTATTCAGCCCGCTTTCCTATATAACCTGGGACCGCCTGCCTAGGGCTGGCACCTGCACATCAGTCATTAATTAAGAAAATGCCCACAGATGTGCCTAAGGGCCAATCTGTTGGAGGCATTTTCTAAATTGAAATTCCCTCTTCCCAGACAGCCCTGGCTTGTGTCAAGCTGACCAAAAAAAAAAAAAAATTAATCAAGATAATTCCAAACCTGTCTGACTCCCAAGCCACTGTTCTTTCCATCAGAGCCTCCATCTCCCACAAAACCTGGGGAGGTAGGAAAAGGAAGGGAGCCACATGTCAGCTTATAATACATCTAACTCCTGCTACTCACACAGGGCCCCGCACAGGGCCCCAGGTCCTCCAGAAATTATGGTGATGAGAATACAGAAAAACGCATTAAAAAATGCATACAATGCTGAGCCCAGTCAGGGAAGGCCTGAGTTGATTCAGAGTGCAAGAGGCAAATGTAAATCACAGCAAGAGCCAACCTGAGCTACCGACAGCCCTTGCTGCTCCAAGGACAGAAGTGGCAGTCAACTAACTGCATCCTGCTTTTAGGATGTCAACTGTCCTTGGTCTATTGTAGATCCATCATGATTCATGTGACCAGAGCATCTTCTGCCTCAGCAAGGCCATCTGTCACAGCCTGAGCAGCAATGGGGACAGAGGAGCATATGCGGGCTCCTGTCAACTGTTTATCTATTAAACTCTTCAGCAAAGGGGACCCAGACCCTGCTAGGAGCCCTGAAATGGACAAACCTGGGCACACTGCAGACTGCTGTGTGGATGCTGGTAAACCACACAGTCACTACCTGCTCCCAACAACACCGACATTCACTCTAATCCTGAGAAGGACCTCAGACACTATCTCAGCCAAACCTCTCATGTTACAGAGGAGTTTGAGGTCTCCAGGTACATGGCAAGATGCATTCAACAACACGTACCTGCCTGATAGCTCAAGGATGCTACTGGCACTCACATTCCCTCCACTGTCCCAGACCACCTCTAAAACAGATGCCAAATTTAAGTTATCTCTAATAATGATCACTTGTGACCATCTGCAATACTTGTATTAATAAAGCTTAAACCTTCTCGGCCTAAAACTACACAGGTTCCAAAGTAAATCGGTCCTATGTTAACAATCCTAACTTAGTGAGAGGAACAGAGTATAGTTCTACAAGAAAATCACTTCCAGAGTCCTACTGGAGGCTCCGTGTAATTCCTGGGCCTATGGAAGAGACTCTATTTTTCTGATTGCACCAGACAGATGATCTCATGGCTTTGTGTCCACAAGCAACAGTGAACTACATCACAGAGAGAATGAGCTGAAGCACCAAGTTAAGGTTTGAACGTTACCCAGGAGATGTGAAGGAAAGGAGAGAAAGGGGCAGGCTCTTTTCTTATAATCAATCTTGACCTTGAGCGAGGACAAGCCCATAGGTGATTAGAAAATGGTGGTCACTGTTACTTAATGCTTGTTCTATTTATAGAGAATGGGGGGGATGGGACTGGAAGTAGTATCTTTACCTCTCAAGGCAGTAGTAGCTTAAATCTGAAGACAGAGAGGCAAGGGAAAGAGTTTTAAGAGTCCCTGAAATCAGAGTCTCCAATGGGAGCCCAGCAATCCCTCCCACCATCCTGCTCACAAGGCCACCACTGCCCCACCCCCAAGGCAGGCTTTACTAGTGCCTAACTGATGCCCAACACCTAAAACTTCTCCTGGCTCCTCTGTGAAATCTGAAAAGCAGCCTTTGAAGAATGAGACAGAAAAGGAAAGCAAGCAGGGTTCTAGAGCACAAGTCCAAAGAGTTCACTGTCCCCACTGAGGCCCCGTTGGCCTCAGCTCTGCTGGTCACAGTTAAGGACTGAAGTAAAAGAATCCAAAGGGATTGCCAATGGCACCACTTGCCTTCCCAAGCTACAACCTCACATGGGTGTGGGGGTCTCTCCTTCCAGAACCTTCTCACCCCCCACCCACTTTCTAGTCAACTGCTCTTTCCTCCTCAGATCACTTTCTTGAGGAAAAGGTCCCCAGGAAATCCCACAATGCCCCTGTTGAGGCATGCGTCTTGATCATCTTTCTCATTGTACCCACCGCCCTTCTTGTCACCGACTAGCTTTGACTTTAAACTTCTGTGTGAGTTTGGTTTAGTCAAGGTACCTTCTCTCTGCCCCCACAGGGAACTCCTTGAGGGCAGAGGCTAAGCCAGTGCTCCAGCTTACTGTTATATCCTAACACCAGAAGAAAGCCAGGGCCTACAGGTGAGGCTCAGTGGTAAAGTACTACCCAAGGTCCTGGGTTCAGTCTCCAGAGCTACCAAAGCAAAAGAGGGGGGAGACAGGGGGGAGACAGGATGGACTGGGAAGCTGGTAAGCAGGCAGCTCTGTAGAGGAGAGAGTCAGGAAGGACTGGGCCACTCGCCACACTGCTTTCTTCTGCAGTCATGTTTATCTGGTGTGCCACTCACTTCACGCAGCTTTATTTGATTACATACATAGTTTGGCTGCATAAAGTACCTCCCATCAACCAAGCACAATACTCTGGAACATGCCTGGCAGCTACTAGCTAAACTTCAATACAACCTCCTGTGACCAAAAGATACATCCAAGTTTTCTTACTATTTGTATACTTTTTTCCAGTAAAATCATAAAAATCTGGTATTTTCTGACTCCTTAAGAGGGGGTTCAGTATAGCAATGAACCCCAATGAGAGGAACAGAGAGCAGTCCCCAGGCACATGTGTGCAGTGGCACTGAGGCACCTCAGTGTGGATGTGCTCTTTTGCTTTAAGATTTATTATGCATTTGTATGTATTCCGTATGTGCACACACATGTGCATACCACCTACACATAGAGAGAGCAAAGACAAAGTGTACAGAGTCAGTCCCTTTTTTTTTTCCTACCTTTACATGGTAGAACTCAGGTTAGGCTTGGGTCACAAGAATATTTACATGCTAAGCTATCTTGCCTGCATATATATACATTCTTGAGGGAAATACCCTATACAAAGGGTACCTGCCTACCTCTCCAGAAAGACGAGGAGCTGGTCTCTGCACATGACACTTTGCTGAATCCCATATCCACTCCAAGAGAGTGTATGGTTTCTTATTTACTCAGCTACAGGAATTCTGCTTTGTTTGATTTTGTTTTTTTCAAGACACAGTTTCTCTGTGTAGCCCTGGCTGTCCTGGAACTCTCTCTAATAAACTAGGCTGGCCTTGAACTCAGAGATCCACCTGCTTCTGCCTCCCCAAGTGCTGGGATTAAAGGCTTGTGCCACATCACCAGGCATTTGTCCCCATCAGGCAAGTGTGAGGCCACACTGACCCTGTCCAGGGTGCCTGTGTCTTACCTGCTCCGTCTACAGGCAGGAATGTTACCTATCACAAGTACAGGGAAACGCTGGAGTCGAGTCTAGTGCATCAGCCAGCAAACTCTCAGCCATAGAAAGTCCTGCACAAATTCAGGCAGAGACTTTAGCTAATGTCTAGCCCAGGTACACTCCAGGGGGAGGCCACGGAGAAGACAGCTGTTGAGCCCCATGGTGTCAGCTTCCTGAGCTTATGAACCCTAAGTGAAGCAGTATGAAACACACATGAACACAGGACTGTGTGTGTGCGTGCGTGTGCGTGTGTGTGTATGCATGGACTTTGAATTACTTACCAAGTCCCTCATACTGTCAGGCCTGTTTGCATTGTGTAATCTGACTGGCTGCTTCTCTTGCAACTCAAAGTCCATGCATACACCCCGAATCCAGTGTTCATGTGTGTCTCTGTCTCGCTCTGTCTCTGTCTCTCTCTCTGTCTCTCTCTGTCTCTGTCTCTGTCTCTGTCTCTGTGTGTGTGTGTGTGTGTGTGTCTGTCTGTCTGTCTGTCTGTCTCAGAGGACAACCTCTAGGAGTCATTTCTCTCCTTACACCATGTGGGTCCCAGGACTTGAACTCAGATCATCAAGTTTTGTAGCAGTGCCACCACCTGCTGGACCACCTCACCAGCCACACCCTCTAACTTCTTTTTATGGAACTATTTAGTCAACGGTGATTTTGCTGAATGCCTTCATGCCAAACCACCTACCACACAAAATCCTCACACCCATCTACCTACCCCCAAAAGACAAGACATCCTTCAACGAATCCTCCTCCTCCAGTACCTCTGATAACGAGTGGCTGGTCTTCCCCAGTGACACAGACCTACGTTTATAGGCAGTGGCTTTTAACAAGTACAAGAAGCAAAAGCCATTAACTTGAAAAGATGTCTGTCTCCCATCTCAGGGCCTGGCTAACTTCCTTGACGTGATATTAAACAGCTAAGATAAGGGATGTTCCCTATATAAAACCTCCATATTGAAGGCTGCTGGATGCTGCTTCCATAGCCTACGTGCATCTGTGCTAACAGAGCCTGATTATTAGTGGCAACCTTTCTATTTCCAAGCCCCTTCTTCAGCTAGCACATTCTGGCCAATTAACGTAAGAAAGTGGGTTTAACAAGGGCCTCTGGGAAGCTACAGGGCATGGACTCAGCTGAGGGAGGCAGATTTTTTGTGCTTCCGCTTTTCCTCCTCCTTCCGGCCTGTATCTGGATCAAATAATGGATGCCCTTCATGGCTATCTTGGACCAGAGCAGCCAGAGAGGATGGAAGCCAGGTGCTGGAATGATACCAATAAGAAACAGGAGCCTGGAGCTCTGCACACACTGTGCAGCTGCCCTGGAATCCTCAGACTTCTTGTCAAAGGCAAGTGAGGGTGTCTCTCAGTTGCTGTCATTCGGAGTCCAACCTACACCCAATGCCAATTACATACTAGCAAAGACTACTCTACCCCAGACACATGCCACTGTCAGTGATGGCAAGTGACGGAGGCAGGTGACCAAGACAATAAACCATCCTAGTCAGCCACCTTCTCCTGAGACTTCCTAACAATGTGACGGCCACCACACAGACGGCCATATTCTGCTCTTGAGTAGATCAAACTCAGCGACCATACACTTTCTGGTATTCTGCCCTCATGTGAGCATGGCCAAAAATCCAACCCTCTGTAACCCTAGCAAAAGAAAACAGAAGAGTGCCCTGGTGTCTACAAAACAAGCAGTCACAATTCCCAAGATGACAGCAATGAGCACACTGGTGGCATCCCATTTCTGAAAGGACTGCATTGGGGTATAGGGGGTGGGGGACAATGATGGTGCCATCGGCTGAAGCTGCAATCACAATCCCAGGCAAACACCACGCACACAACTCCTACTCACATCTAAGATCTACAGTCTATACCGACATCGGCACGGACAGGGAGTTGCCATGTTATGCCTTGACAAAGTCCACTACATAGAAGCCCACTCCTTCCCTGAGAGCTCTCCACTTTCAAGGACAGGCAGAACCAGAACCCTGGCTTCTGGAAAACGGACATGCAGTCTCCTGGCCTCTTCTGCAAACGGTCTGACTTAGCAAGGCAAGGTCTCCTTCACAAGAGGCTGTACTCACAACAATAATTGTGTAGAAGGTAAAACCTTATACATCTAGCTTCAGATCATGGTCAAAGTTTAAACCTGACCAAAGAACTTGTAAACTTTTACACTTCCATCATCCTGGCCCAGATTTCTCTATGGGACAAATTTTATAGCACTACTGTGCCCTGCCTAGCTCTCTCAGAATGATAAGGATGTAAGAGAAGTTAAAGAGAACCCACTCTCACATTTTCTACCAATGCATCTGCTGCCTCTTATCCCACCACGCAAAGCAGCCTCTGGGCTGAAGTCAGTCATCAAAAGTTTCAACTCAGTTGATGTATTTAAAGAACAAAATCTTGGAGAAGGAATGATAAAAACATAAAATCAGAGCAAAGAGGAAGGGAGAAATGAGACTTTACCTCGCATAACTCACATCTTTCACACTCACCACTGAAATCTATACCTAATTGTTCATATTCTCAGAAAAGGAAGTCTTCTGTTATTAAGGGGGAAGAGAGTACAGACCAAAAGGATAAAGGAAATAAAGGCCATTTTAAAGCAATTGCAAAGTATCTCTCTCTCTCTCTCTCTCCCTCTCCACACACACACACACACACACACACACACACACACACACATTTCTATACACACATGCACACACGCTTCTTAAATGTCTGGTACGATACATACCTGTCCTCAGCTGAGCAGTGGTACATACACCTTTAATGCCAGCACTCCAAAGGGAGAGGCAGGCTGATCTTGAGGTCAGCCTGGTCTACAAAGAAAGTCCTAGGACAGCCAAAGCTACACAGAGAAGAGAAACCCTGTTGAAGAAGAAGAAAAAGAAGGAGGAGGAGGAGGAGGAGGAAGGAGGAAGGAGGAAGGAGGAGGAAGGAGGAAGAAGGAGAAGAAGGAGGAGAAAGAAAGAAAGAAAGAAAGAAAGAAAGAAAGAAAGAAAGAAAGAAAGAAAGAAAGAAAGAGCAAGCAAGCAATTCCCACTCTCACTAAGGAAAAGAATTAAAAATACTTGCCTCTCTTCTTTTGCATTTTCTACAAAAATTCTACTTAGACAATTATAAATGCATTTTGGAAAGCAGACTCAAAACAGCACCCACAGAAATATACGCCACGTTAGGAACAACTCAGATAAAAGTCAAGTTCTGAAGAACAGAATTATGGACTCAAAGTAGACAGATACAGAGAGTAGTCCCAAGGGCCTAGGTCACCCCCCCCCCAAGTCCTTCACCTGAAATAGCCTTCTCTCAGGGTCCTCAAAATAATCTTAAACACATACCTCTAATCACTTGGGTCCTCTCTGCAGTTAGTCTGGACAAGCGAGAGCACCAGGAAGTATAACCCTAGCTGTTCTGCCAGCCCACGTGTAAGACTAGAAGACTCTACCAACTCACCATTTAATTACACCTGACACCGACTTTACAGCCCAGTTTATGGATTCGTGTATTTAATACACAGTTACTCCACCATTCCCTGCAATTACACACTAGTTATAGAATTCATTAATAGCAGCCCTGAGCTAACAGGAGGTCTAAAGCCCTAGGCAGGTCATGCTCTCCATGGGGTCCCAGTTAAACACACAGCCCTTCTCCCAGTGCTCTGTCTCCAGTGAGCTGAGGTGTGGGGGTAAAACGAGAGGCCCACCTCCTCCACTGCTCCAGAAAAGGGCTATCTGCTTTTGGTGATTACACATACATTTCCCACACGTAGGAAATAAATCTATCAGACTCAAACACTGACAACTCTGCCTACCTATGCAGTTCACAATTAACCCAGACCACTCAAGTGTCTCATTCCTCTTTCCCCACATCGCCACTCAACAATGGTCAAACACTTTGATGCAAGGCTCCACCGAGAATCCATGACTACCCCTACCAAAGCCTCAGCCGGAGGCTGTGGCTATTCTTCACAGCCCAGCCCAGTTCTCTATACGTACTGTTGCTGGACTTAAGGTCTCGGTGGATGATGGGTACGATCGCCTCATCATGTAGATAGTTCATCCCTCTGGCGATCTGCACAGCCCAGTTCACCAGGATGTCCGGGGGAATCCTCTTCCCAGACAATACTCTGTTCAGAGGCCCTCCGCGAGCAAACTCCATGACCAAGCAGAGGTTGGGTTCCTTCAGGCACACCCCTCTGAGCGCAATGATGTTCGGGTGCTTCAGCATGGCAAAGAGCTTGGCCTCTTGGCGAACGTTCTCTATGGTCTGGCTGATGTCCTCATCAGGGTCGTGACGAGCTGCCTTCACGGCCACCTCATCGCCTGCCCAGAAAGCACGGTAAACTTTCCCAAAGCCCCCGATGCCGATGATCTCCTCCAGGGTTAGCTCCGCAAAATCAATCTCTAACACTGAAAGGAGAAAGCAGAGCGTCAGCATCCACCTGGAGCACCGTACAACTAAGCATGCTCCCCATGGGCAAACAAGCCCTGGGGGGTAAGCGGGACCTCCCTGCCTCCCCACTGCAAAAGTAAACTCCACAGAAGTCGAGCCTGTGGTGAACTTCATGTGCATTAACTTAGTGATTAGCAAATAGCAAACACACAATGAGTCTTTAAAGTAGATCCTACCCCACTTGAATTCAAGGGAATACTAGGACAACCTTTTTTGAAAACTGCTTAGGTTCATTTGTTCTTGGTAGTGAGAAACAACAACTCAGGGGAAAGCACACACAGAAGCTACAGTCTGTGTGCAAACAGCTTCCACAGAGATATGATCAGCGGGTAAGGAAGGGTGCTAATGCCCTCAGCAGGATGGGCATGGGGTGGGGGATAAGCAGAAAATGGACGTGAGAAGGGCCCTAGAGAAGAGTAGAGGGGAATTTTATCTAACAATGAAAGGGATGGGGTAAAGGACAATCTAGGCAGAGGGAAAGGTGTGAGAAGTGACATGGGCATCAGGGCACATGACACACATGACACCTGAAAGACATCAGGAAGCCCACGGCTGCTGGACTGCATGCACAGGATAAGAGATGAGACTTGTGACCAGATGGTAATAACTTGTGAGCAACTCTGAAGGGCTTAAAGTTACCCTATAAGCAACAGAGGCCATTTATGTGCCCTTTAGAAGGGGAGTTGTGTGATTTAGAAAGGACACCAACTCTGACAGCCATGCAGAATATAATGGAAAGAAAGTCCAGAGCAGTGATTCTCGGCCTTCCCAATGCTATGACCCTTTAATATGGACTAACCCCCAAGCATAAAATTATTTTCACTGCTACTTCATAACTGTAATTTTGTTAGTGTTATGAATTGCAATGCAACTAGCTGTTATGCAGCATATCTGATATGTGACCCCTGTGAAAGGCCATTCAACCCCCAAAGGGATCAAGACTCACAGGTTAAGAACTGCTGGTCTGAAGCAAAGAACTAAGGGACAGGGATACAGCTTAGTCAATAAAGCCTAGCATGCATGAAGCTCAGGGTTTAATCCACAGCACTTCATAAAACAGTATGGTGGTACATGCCAATAATCTTACATTAAGGAGATGGAGACAGACAGGACAATCATAAGTTCAAGGTCAACCTAAGTTCCAAAGCAAGTCTGAGGACAGCCTGCTCTAAATGGAGACCCTGTCTCAAAAGAAAGACCCACTAAGGAGGCCCTTACAGTGATCCAGGCCCACACCACCGCAGAGGTACCTAACATGGAAAGAACTTAGTCAACGTGAAAGGCTTCCGGAACTTGGTTCTACCGGGATCTGGTTCCTAAGAGGTAGAGGGAAGGAGCCTCATGGGAA
This sequence comes from Mus pahari, assembly GCF_900095145.1. Classification (NCBI taxonomy): domain Eukaryota; kingdom Metazoa; phylum Chordata; class Mammalia; order Rodentia; family Muridae; genus Mus; species Mus pahari. Next base: position 76,954,976 of record NC_034596.1, read on the forward strand.
CATCTCTCTCCAGTGCACCTCAGTGCCTCAGGTCAATCCCTGACAGTCACCTCAGCCTTCACTCTGCTGCTGAGAGCAAGAGCCTGAGCCTGAGGTATCTGGTATACCCTCAGCAGCATTTGCAAAAACCACTCACAGAGAGACGACATTGGCTGCCGGTGATTCTCACTCTCAGGCTAGACAGGACGTTAGGAGCACAGTGCTGATTCAGGTGTCTCTCCTAAAGCCCTGCTCTCTGGTCCCTTTTGACTGATTAGATTTAAAGCCAATTTCATAGAGAAACTTCTCCTAACCTCAAGACCAAATGAGGGCAAGCTCCCATCAAACGCCTTTGCAGCTAACTCCAAGACTCACAAAGGTTATCTATCACTCATTCACTGCCTATCACCTGTGACACCATGACAACCACAGAACGGAGATTCTGTCTGCCGCCACCACTGTGCTCACTGTGCCAAATATTTAGTGGAATAATACCTCAGTAAGGCATAAACAAATTTAGATCTGTTTAAAAGGAGTGGGTAGGACTTCTGGAAGAAAGAGTAACATACTATCAGGAAGAGGAAGGAAGGAAGGAAGGAAGGAAGGAAGGAAGGAAGGAAGGAAGGAAGGAAGGAAGGAAGGGAGGGAGCGAGCAGACAGGCAAGCAAACCTAAGAAAACAAAGATGTATTTCTAGATTTTGGCAAGAACAAACTGGATGTCTGCTCCTCCTTCTGGGCCAGCCCCACCATACCCTACTCTTCATTTAGCTCCTGATGGGAGTCACATTTTTGTTCTTGCTTGATTACAGCACTTCCAATCTTCTCTAGGACTGGTCTTTGTTTGTATTTCACAATGGAACTGTCAAACTGTACCAAAGAAACTCTCAGGAAAATTCAGGTGACCTGTCTTCATGTGCACAAGAAGCAGAGTCCATCTTGACCCCCAAAGGTCCATAAGGCTACGTCAGCCCTGGAGGGTGCAGTGCAGCTCAAAGGGCAGCAGGAAAGGTACGCACTTAGTATTTGCAAAGTCCTGGCTCTAGTCCCTGACCCCATGAAATAAAGACGGGCTGCGGGGTGGAGTTATTGTCTCTTGGGCGGGGAGGATCCTCCTGAAGAAAAAAGGACATGGGAGAAGCTGTAGGACGGCAACCAGCACCCACCCTTCTAGTACCTCACCTTTCAGTACCAGAGAGGCTTGAAAGCTAAGGAACTACAAATCCCAGGATCCCTTATGACAAAGGGACACAAAGATTTGCAAAATAGAGATGGAAAATATTGTCTGGCTGCCTCTCCTGGCAAGTATGGCTGTCTGCAACAGCGTGGCACTGCCCAGTCACCAGCTCTGTAGCTGTGCAGCTGAATGCTCCACAGTAAAGTGGGTGCCTATTCTCCAGCCTGCAGACAAAACAGGATGTTCCTGAAGCTGCCATCTTCAACAGCGGCTCCAAAAGCTGAGCCTCATCTGTGAGAACAATGCCAACTTCTCGGTGGCTCAGCTCGGCATTGCCCACAGCGCTCCTCAGAAGGGCCTCTTCTTCAAGCCAACAAGTCTGTAAGCACCCAATTTCCTGTGCTGAATCCATTTCTTACTTAAAATAGCTTCAATGTTTCTGAGTCCTAAAAATGAATCCTAATTACTAACTTTTGCCTGATGTCATCCACATGAATGAGGAAACATGCCCACAGTAAAGAGAAATTAGAAACCCCTTTGAAAAATACAGGTCTACTTGGTCTTTGGAGGCAAGGAATGTTCTTTTTACTTTTTTCTACCAGCCCTTACATGGATGAAAAGCTCTGTACCTCTTCAATGAATTGTTTTGGTCACCCTATTTCTTCAGCGAAGTCTTTGAATTATTTAACTATAATATTTCTTATACTTACTCTCTATTTCTCAGCTCTGAAGCATAGTGGTCAACACACAGTAGGGCTCCAATGTTTACCTAACTGCCTGAGGTTGTAGAAGGCACTGCAGGGACTCTGGTCTCGGTGCTGAAAAGGACAGCTCCTTCAGCAGCAGCTGTCCAGAGACAAAGGCTTGGAGCAGAAGGGAAAGTGGTGACTTTCTCGGTGGAGAAGCTATGATCTCAGCTTTTTCCTGCTAAGAAACATATCTAAGCCGGCCGACAAGACAGCTTTACCATAGGCAGAACAACCTGGAAGGGGGAGCAACAACTTTCTTTTTCTCTCCTTTGGATGGGCTTGCAGGGACTAGACTTTCGGCCGCAATGCAGAAAGCACCCAGCTCTCCTGTCCCGTCCTTCTCCGCTCCACACAAGACCTGGTTTTAAGCAAGAATCAGGTCAACTTTGCATGCAGCACATTTTCTGAAAATGTTTCTGTGGTAGGCTACTTCCAGGAATATCAACAACAAAACCTTATTTCTTGTTGGAGTCAAGACATTATTTCTGCCAGACTGTATGCTTGGGGCATATAATTATATGCACAGGACCATCCTGAGGGCTTGGGGACAAGGGAATGATTTACTTTGTTCATTTCAAAGTGTTCTATAAAGACCCAGGTGTGTGATACACAGCTGTAAGCCCAGCACTCAGGAGGTAGATGCAGGAGCATTACAAGTTCAATGACAGCTTAGGCTGCACTGAGTTCCTGTTTCAAAAAGCAAAATAAATTAATAAAATACCTAGGCTAGGGAGATGGTTCAATGGATAAGAGAGCCTGCTGTGCATGCCTGAGGACCTGATTTTAGATCCCCAGCACCCACAGGAAAAGTCTGACATGGCCAAAAGACCTGTAATCTCAGTGCTAGGGTAGGGGACAGAGATGGGAGGATCACTGGGATCTTGCTGAAAATCCCCAGATTCAGTGAGAGACCTTCGCAAGGTGACAGGACAGAGATCATTAGAGGACACCCAGCATCCTCCACGCACACATCCATCTGTTCAAACAATGTACACACACGCCATGCATATATATGTGAGTAAGTACAAGACATATACACACACCATTCATCTATATATGAATATTACAAACACATGTACATACACACCATTCATATATATGAAAAAGCACAAATACATGTACATATATCATTCATATATATGAATATGAACAAATACATGTACACATACTATATAATATATATAAATAAAAGCATAACATGAATATACCATTCATATATATATGTATATATATATATATGAATATGTACAAACACATGGACACACATACCATTCACATATATATGAATATGCACAAATATATGGATACACATCATTCATATATATACATACATATGTATGTATATATATATATATACATATATACATAAATATATATATATATATATATATGCACAAACACACAAGCCTTAGGCATATCTAAAAATACATCCTTACATTTGTAAGGAATTCAGGAAAATCAAATGTAAATTAAGTGACCTTAATTCTGTGTTGCAAATAGACTAACACTAGAGTAGACAAACATGTTAAGAGTTATGTATCCCCATGGGTGACTAACTAGGGCTTTACATTTTTCACCTTGTATTACAAAGGTGAAACCAAGGATGAGATATGAGAGGGCACCCAGGTTATATAGATTTGTCATCCATGGACAGCCAACCCCTGGTCCTACGGTGGGGGTTAAAAGTAGAATGTAAAATAGCTTAGGTATCATGAGTATATTTTTTTCTTTAACAAAAGATTAATTTTCCCTTCTATTTTGAATAAAGCTTGAAGCAAAATTTTTATGTGGGGGCTGGAGAGATAGCTCAGCAGGTAAGAGCACTGACTGATCTTCTGAAGGTCCTGA
>NC_034596.1:76958931-76975388 GCF_900095145.1 Mus pahari
AAAAAAAAAAAAAAAGCAAGCCTGACTCTCCCTGCCTGACTAGACATAGGTATTCCATTCACAGTTCTGAACTTATCACAGGCTGTAAGCCCCAGAGGGGAAGTTCAAAAGGGCAGCTCTGGGGATGTGTTCCTGTCCTCAGGCTTTTCTACTCCTAATCCCGGGGACAAGCTTGTCAATCATCTTTGTTTTCTGAGTCACACAAACTCAACTGGTGGGCAGAGCTAGCAGGTGAGACACTCCCGCTGAAAGGTTATGATTCCTTGACTAGTCTCACTCCTACCCTCTTTTTACTCCTTTCATCCTTGATACTTAGTAGCCACCACTCAGCAACTACTGAGGAAAGAGCTTTTGACTGGAGCTTTGTGAACTCTCAAAAAGAAGGCCTGTCACAAGTAAGCTGAAGTTAGAACACTTACCAGAGCTTTCAACACCAAGCTCCTCAAGTGAATTCTTTCCACAAGCACAAGGTCCTCCCATCTGGGATCCAGATTCAGGAATCCACTCTATCCACGGCACTGACATATAATAGGTAAGTCCTGGCCACATTACAGGGATTCATCTCTGAATGAAGCACACTGATGACATGTCTGGCGCTCAGTGGAAAGGTTCTTTTAACCTAAGTCATGTTGGCTCCTGACTACTATGACAGCCAGGAGCATAAGACGTTGAGAAAACTACACAGGCTGTTTATGAACGCCATGTAACTTGTACATGCTCATGTTAGCAGTCCCTAAAAACAGCATCACAGTCCCTAAAAAACTCCACCCACTCTCATCTCGAGGATGCTGTGGCCAGGTAGTGGTGCACGCCTTTAATCCCAGCACTTGGAAGGCAGAAGCAGGTTCATCTCTGAGTTTGAGGCCAGCATGGTCTACAGAGCGAGTTCCAGGATAGCCAGTGCTAGGCGGAGAAACCCTTTCTCAGAAAACCAAAAAACTAAACAAACCAGCACACTGTGTTTCCCAATATATCAGATTATTCATGTCTTTCAACATATGGTCAAGCTCATCTTCAGCACTAATTCCAAACACCATGCCAGGGCCCCTTCATTGGTCTCTATCTTACCAGCATTGCCAAAAATCTGTAGCACTCAAAAGCAATCTCAAGCAACTTGCCTGCCATTTCTGGGCATTATAAACATCAAAATGTGTAAACAAGAAACTGAATGAAAGGGGACATATCTAAGGAAAACTAAAGACTTGACTCGCTTGACAGTCAAAAGGCCAAAGGGAAAAGAAGAAAACAAGAAGCTGCCATTCTATTTCAAAATCATCTTAGTTGATGTAATTGTTCATTAAAATAATTGTTCATGTAAAAATAAGTAACAGATAAATATCATAGATGAAAATTTAAAACTAAATACTCAAAGTTAGCCCTTTGTAATGGCTTCTTTCTTAATCAAGTAGGATGCAAGGTACATAAGACAAGGAACAAACTGCTACCGTATATGTAAGAATGCCTTCTAACTGGAATTATGGAAACTCTTAAACGCTATAAACTGCACTTGGAGAGACTATCATCTTCTAAACCAATCAAGAATATACACGTGAATAAGAAATTACAATGGCAATTTAACTCAAAGAAAGAAAAAAAGGAAGGAAGGAAGGAAGGAAGGAAGGGTTTCATTAAGAGTGTGGAACAAACGGTTCCTGGGAAATTGGTGAAAACCAGGACACAGGGAGAAAGGTCCTGGGAGGGAACCCTGGTCTTGGCCCCTGAGATTTGGCCAATGCCAAATATAGGCAAGGATCTAGGGTGGAAAAAAAAAAGTGTTGTGTGAACAGTATGGCTGTAAGGGAAAAGGACTTAGCCACTGTACCTGCTGATCCTGAACTCCCACGAGGGACAGACATACTTTCTCCCTCTAATTATTTCTCCACTCGTAACTTTGCCCCCTCCCCTTGTACACACCTTTCCTAACATATTATTCCGCAAGATTCCTCAGGGTACAACTTTGAGATACAGTACGAGAACCCAAGAAATCAACACGAGATTTCAAAGGCACCTGACTCTTGAGTTCACACACGCTTCCGGGACTTGTGAACCTGCCCAGGCAGGCGGGAGACACCTCCACTTCTCTCTAGACAAATACCTTTAAGAGGCGGAGACAAGCGACAGAAAGGTCCGCCGGGTCCATGATTAGGGAACTAAGGTTACTGGTGACAGTAACCACCTGCTCTCCAAACCCCTTCCAGATCTGGAGGGGCACAGGGGGCGGGGGGGGGAGGGGGACTGGGACGTAAGGAGACTCCTGCTAGGTTTTCGAGAGTTGCTACTTGAGCGAGTCAGATGAAGGTGAAGAAGCCCAGTGTTCCAGGCAGGGCCTGCGACTCTGGAGCTTCTGGGCAGCACCAGCTAAAGCCCCTGCAGCCCAAGTGTCCACCCATGCCCGGGCCAGTCACTCCCGACCCGGGACTGCTCCTCGCCCACTCTTAGGCCTCAGCCTCCCGTCCCCACCGGGCACCGGTGCCCGCCTTCTTACGCTGAATGGGCGGGTAGCAACTGGGGTCCTCGGCGCCCTGCTGGCAGCGGCTGGAGAAGGCGCTGCGCGGGGTCACGTAGTTGCTGGGGAAGATGCCCACCCGCTGGTTCAGCTGTCCGGTCCACCAGCCCTCATCGCCGGACACCTGCGAGTCCTTGGACAGCACCTCTACCACATCGCCCAGCCGCAGGGTCAGCTCGTCCTCGCCCGCCGCCTCGTACTCGAACACAGCCGTCCAGTAGGGCAGCGCGGCGTGAGATCCCAGCTCGGCCGCCGCCTCCTCCTCGTCCTCCTCCTCTTCGGCCCCAGCGCCCGTGGCATCGTCCCCCGGCGGGGCGGCAGCGGCGCTCGCCAGGCAGCCGAGAAGCGATCTGGAGGACTCCATGGAGCGGCTGGTCCATAGGGTGCGGGGCGGCCGCCCGCGGGAGCCGCCGCCGCCTATTGTTCATGCGGCTCGGCAGCGCTGGGGGCTCCGCGCCCCCGACGGCCGCCGCAGGTAGGGCCCGAGCAGGCTGGGCGCGCGAGAGTCGAGGACGCCCGGTGCGCACCGCGAGCGCGCACCGCGGACAGGGGCGCGGCGCAGTCCCCGCCGCCTGGCGCCCCCGCGGGCGGCCTCGCCCCTCGGCGGCTCCCACCTGCTCGTGCCGCCCGTGCCCGCCGCCCGCTGGCCGCTTCCTCCCCGCCCCGCCCCGTGCGCCCCGCCTCCCGCACGCCCGGGACCACCTGACGCGAGTCTGGCTCCGCCCCAGCCCTGCGGACCCGGGGGCGGGGCCTCCAGGATGGGCCCGCCTCCACAGCCAATCCATCCTCCCATTGGCCCGCCGTGGCTGTCCGTCTCCTGAGACCTCATTGGGTGGCTCCCGAAGGTGAGACCGAGCGTGCGTTCGGACGGTCCGAGCAGGCTGCGGAGCCCTCTGTCTTTGTCTGCGCCGTTCGGTCCTACGGGCTGCACCAATTCCCGGTTCAGATGGATTTGCTGTTCCCCTGTTCGGCCCCGGGGACCAGCTTACGTCCACCGTCGCTGCCACGCACACACTCACACGCCGGAACCTTATGGCTAGCGATGGAAGAACTCTTTTCGATTGCTCTGCTGGCTTTAATGAAGACTGTGATTATCTTTGTAAGAAGAGGTTCCTGGCCATTGTTTCTAGAATTCCGAAAAGGGAGGTCACCTAGTGGGGCTTCCGCAGGCTCGGGAAGTCATGCGGAACCAGCTAGTTTGCACTTGCCTTGTGCAGCTGGCTGTATCTAGGACCCTGGTGACTGGATACACTGTTCCCAACGACTAAAGCGGGTGCTGTCTGCTATTCTTGGGCAAGGGCTGACCTATGCTATGTCCTTTTGTTACCTGCCCCCCCCTCCCTCACACACACACAAGATTAAGAGAGAACAAAAGGACCTTAACCTCTTTTACATGTTTTTAAGCCTGTCATAGCAATGGCTTCCATATTTCAAAACAGCCATGGTAACTACCAAACTGTATTACCTTTTCCAAGACAGGAATAGATGTGATTTGTTTAGCAAGAATTAGTACTTCATTGTTTATTTGTGTTCATTTGTGGTTTTGAAGCAAGATCTTACTGGGTAGCCCAGGCTGGCCTCATAATCTCGCTGCCTCAGCTGCCTGAGTCTTGGGATTACAGGCATGTGCCGCTGTGCCCAACCAGACCATTTTTGTTTCATTTTAATTTGAAGTTTAATATTAGGCAAACTGGAGCAATTTGAAAAAATAGCGAGGCAGCTACATGACCTTGGGCAGGTGCCATCTGTTTATCCTTGAAGTGAAGACCGGGGAGGGAAAGGTCTCGTGTGTTTTAGGTTGGACATCCAATGATTTGCAAGGGGCTGTGACTACACTGTAAAATATAGACACTGTGCACATTTAAGGTCTTGGGAAAGAGATGAGATAGTACTGTTCAAGGAGCACCAAGAAGGTCCTGGGGATGGAGATCCGCAAGTAAATTCCCTAACACAGTCAAGTTTATATAGGAGGGTCTTACATGTTCAATTCCTGGGAGGGCCAGTAAACTAGGAAAGATGTTTGTGAGTCTGGATAGGTTCTCTGATGTTAAGATGAAGCCACTCTGCCTACAAGAGGATGGAAAACGGAAAAATCGTGTTTAAACAAATATTTAATAAAATTTTCATGTGTGTGAGAAAGGAGTTTTACAAAGTAGATAAAACACACACACACACACACACACACACACACACACACACACACACACACACCCTAGAGGAGCTGTAGAGATAGATGGCTTGGTGGTTAAGAGCATTGACTGTTCCTTCAGAGGACCCAGGTTCCGTTCCCATCCCCCACTATGGCACCTCCTGTAACTTCAGGGGAAATGACATACTTGGCTGGTCTCTATGGGCACTAGGAATGCACATGGTGCGCACGCAGGCAAAACACTCAAGCGCAGAGAATGGTTTTACAAAGAAGAAAACTGGAAAGAAGGATGTTAACTGGGTCTTCAAGTCTTAGGATTATTGATTAATTATAGCTTTTTGAATTGTCATTTTTCTTCTCTACTCACACATGGTCATTTCCACACACCTCTTCTCCCTGGAAGAGCAGATGAGAAAAACCCTGGCTCCCTAAGAGTAAAGGAAAAACAAAAACAAACAAACAAAAAAACCCTCCCTGCTCAATTTAAATATTTAATGCTTCAGCAAGTGCCTAGAGCCTCAGGAGGAGTTGCTCACCAAACATTCCAAACAGTCACTCTCTAAATATTTGTTGAATGGATAAGTGCTAAGAATTCAAACTAGGGGAGATCCTTCAGACCACAGTTGCCCAGCAGGGTTTCATGGTAGAAGCAGAAACAGAACCAGTCCCAGAGAGGTACTGGGTGGAGCAGAAAAGAGGCAAGGAACAGAGAGGTGTGAAATCGTGGGACTGTGAGCTGCTGGCATGAGAGGATAAGAAAGAATGCTGGAAACCTACTGGGGTTGGATTGCAGAAGGCTTGGTAGCTATTTGATTCACATTAATAATTATTTAATTGATCATTTGAAATGATTTAATGACAAAGGTGTTTGCCATAAGGGCAGCGACCGGTCTGACTTGTTCCTTACAGCTTTCCTGGCGTCTCAGAACGCCTGGCACATAGCTAGTCACCTCTCTGGACAGTCACACCGGGCGGCTGGCTGGGCCATGAGCCTAGGAAGTCTGGGTTTTGTTTAGCAGACCAAGGTTATCACAGGGCCAAGGAAATGGTTCACTGGGTAGGAGTGCCTGCTCCACAAACATGAGGACCTGGGCTCAAATCCTTAGCACCTGTGTAAAAAGCTAGCCATGGCTGTGTGTGCCTGTAACCCCAGCAGACGCTGAGACCTTCCTGTCTGGCCATCCTTGCTGAATCACTAGGAGGCTATGAGCAGGGCTTTAGGGTAAAATAACTGAGTTTGCCACCCTGGGGTTCCTCAGCTGGGAGTTGAGGAATGTTAGCCAGGAAAGCAACATTTTCTCTACCATACTGGAAAGAAGAGCATCCAGCAGGAAAAGACAGGTGTCCATCAGTGATACAGTCAGCATTAAACTTACATCAGATTCTGACTGTATCCCGAAAAATAATCTAAATGTACAAGACAAGATTTTATTCCTTGTTGTTAATTATACATTAATTATATATGTTCATTAAACAATTACATATTGTTCCATTAAATACTTATATGTTTCATTATGACACTTTCACACTTGTATATATTTTATCATCAATCTCCATTGCCCTCTCTTGTTCCCTCCCCATTCCCAACTAGTCTCCCTTCTATATTCATCTTTGTGTGTGTGTGTATGTATGCATGCATGTGTGTGTATGTATGAATGTGTGCATGTGTGTGGTATGGGTATATGTGGTGTGTGTCCTATTCAGTCTCCTTAGAGTTGCTAACAGGAACATGAAGACTATTTACAGAAGCCCGGGCACCTTCCCCCTGGCTACCTCACTGAAGAAAATGACAAGGCAAGTTTTTGGCGCTGGTTCCTCATTTGTGTGGTAGCAGAACACGCCTTTTATGGATGTCACAGAGTTAAGCAAGACGAGCCTCTCAAAGCATGCTGTTTAGCATCTGCGACCATATTTCTTTTGCTCAGATTTCACCATCAGAAGCGCCTTTAGTGGCACCTTAGAATGTAGTAGGTCTTGACTGGGCGCTAACCCAGGGTCGCTCTCAAAAAAGTGAGAATTAAAACTAGAGTTGAAAAATAAGGAAGGCAGGAATAAAGAAAGAGATGAAGAAGAGTGGGGAGGTTAGAGGAGGGCCAATAAGGGAACGAGGGATTGCATTCAAATTCTAATTGATGCTTATTGGAAAGTTAAATCCCTGTATCCTAGATTCCTCCTGTGAAAATCAGGATAATATGATTTCTTAGGCCTCCCAGACTAAGGGGCATGATGTATGGTTTATACTTAGTGCAGAGTCCTGCACCTAATATTACCACTGACCCTAAAATTCAGTTTACTAAGTGACTGTCACCTCCCCCCTAGTTCTTTTTGGGAACATCTTAATTGGCAAATACCCATTGTACATAGTAATGGGCTTCATGGGCTTCTGTTTTCAAGGACATCATTTACCTTTGACCGTACCTGTCACCCACCCTCTCTTCACTCTTCCTTCCCTCTGGTCTTCCTTCCCCAATCGTCCTTCTGCCTTCAAGTCCTGTGTGTGTGTGTGTGTGTGTGTGTGTGTGTGTGTATGTGTATGTGTATGTGTGTGAGTGTGGGCACATGTGCATGTGCAGTCACACGTGGAAGTCAGAGGACAATTTTGTGAAGCCCATTCTCTCCTTTCACCTTCATGCAGGTTCCAGGAATCAAACTCAGGTTATGAATTTGCATGGCTGATGCCTTTGCCTACTGAGCCAGCTCACCAGCCCTGAGAATAGCCTGGTTCTGTGTATGGTTAAATTGGACTCTGCTGTGTGCATATCCCACACTTTGTTTATCCGTCCGGCTTTTGGTGGACATGAGGGCTGATTGGTAATCAGCTGTGGTGAATAACACTACACCAGAAAGGATGTACAAGCTGCCCTCATCAGCAGCTGTGCTCTCCATTCTGTGAGAAGCCTCCATGCTAATTACCGTAGGGGCTGGGCCAACTTACATTCCCACCACACTGTGTGCTGGGAGGACATTTTGAATGAGCATCTTGATGCTTAAATCGGTCAAGCAGACATTGACCATCCATTACACAACTCCATGACATATCCCTCACTCGCCCTGTGTCCTCACCTTAGGGAAGGAGTTCCTCGCTTTGAATTCGGAAATGACTTGTCCCGAGTGTGACTTGAAGCACATGTTTTGAGAGAGTGTATGGCACGGTGATAGGACAGAAGTTTGGGGTCATGCAGGCCCGTGCTCAGACTCTTGGCTGAACAGGAATGAGTCCTATGAGGCACTTCCCCCACTTTTTTCACTGGCAGGTATATAAAATAGGATTTCTGTATCAGTGGTTCTCAACCTTCCTAATGCTGCGACCCTTAATACAGTTCCTCATGCTGTACTGACCCCCAACCATAACATTAGTTGTTTTTTGTTGCTACTTCTTAACTGCAATTTTGCTACCGTTGTGAATCATAATGCAAGTATCTGTGTTTTCCTATGGTCTTAGGTGACTCCTGTGAAAGGCCTGACCCCCTAAAGGGTTGAGAACAGCTGCTGTAGACGAAGCAGGGGGTCTCCGGACAGTGCTGAGAGATCTCATTGGGGTTGATAGTGAGTTCTGTCTTGTCTGCTGAGAATTAATGCTGTTTGAATCTTCAACTGGTAACAAATCCTTCTTTTCTTCTCCTTTCTCTCCCCCGAAATTCTTTGTTTAGAAAAGGGACAGATTGGCTCAGAGGTTAAGAGCACTGACTGTTCTTCCAGAGGTCCTGAGTTCAATTCCCAGCAACCACATGGTGGCTCACAACCATCTATAATGGGATCTGATGCCCTCTTCTGGTGTGTCTGAAGACAGCAACGATGTAGGGGCAGACATAAAATAAATAACTCTTTAATGGGAAAAAAAAAAAAAAGAAAAGGGACCGATTACAAGAGCAGGCTCACCTGCCGCTTCTCCAGAGAATCCCTTCTTAATAACGATCAGAGCCTTTATCAAGGAGTGGTCACCAAGCAGAATGTGTGCTCCATCCAGATTCATTTCGGAGCCAGCCCCTGGGACAGCTCTCTATGAAATGAAATACTAGGTTGGTAGAACTTCATGTAGGCCCTTCAAGTTAAATAAATCCAATATAATGGAGGGAGGATCCAGTGAAGAAGACACCTCATAATTAATCAGAATGAAGATGTGATGCCTGGAGAAATAATCGCAAATTTGAAAAAAAAAAAAATACTGGTAGTGAACTGTAGTGAACTGCAGCTGCCTTCATCTAGATAAGGGGGTTGGAAGCGACCGTTTTCGTCGGTCTGCCTTATTTAGTAGTTTCTACATTGAAATGTGCAGCTTTTCTAAGTAGAAAAGCAAGTTGGACTCTGAAACACGCAGACCTCCGTGATCTCATTCCATGTGAACTCTGTTCTGGCCGTGAAACAGCATGGAGAATCAGGGAGAGGCTGATCAGAGCACGTACGGTTTCTGTTAGGAAAGAGCGGGCAATCCACTATAAAGCCGGGTGAATATTACTTAATAACAACACATTGTATACTTGAAATGGCTGACTATGTTATGTCCTCACCGGTGGCAAGTGTGTGTGTGTGCCAGAAAATGCATGTGCTAATTCGATTTACCCTGTCCTCAAATTCTACAAAGCGCTGTGCATGTTGCTCATCCTAAGTATAGAAGTTTTTGTCAATTGAGTTTTTAAAAGTGATGGGCGCTGAAGAGGGAGCTCAGAGGTTAAGAGCACCTGCTAATCTACTGTAAAGGAAAACCAGTCAGTTTCCCAGAAACTCATCAGAAGGCTCATAGACTCTCGACTGTCTGTAACTCTGGCTCTTACGCCCTCTTCTGGACATGGCAAGCACTGCACTCTTGTATATATCATATCCCTGCCCCCACATAATCTTAAACACTATTTTAAGATGTTGAGCATAGTGGAATACACCTTTAACCTCTGCACTCACAAGGCAGAGGCAGCTGGATCTCTGAGTTTAAGGCCAGCCTGGTCTACATAGAAGTTCTAGGACAGGAAGAAACCCAAATAAATAAATGTGTGCTTTATTTCCTTCCTTCCTTCCTTCCTTCTCTCCTTCCTTCCTTCCTTCCTTGAAAAGAAAGATTACCACCAAAAGGAATAATATGTTATTAATTATTATAAAATACTTAACATGGCAATGTGCACAATATGATCACTAAAGATTAGTGAAGGGGCTGGAGAGATGATGGCTCAGAGGTTAAGAGCACTGACTGCTCTTCCAGAGGTCCTGAGTTCGATTCCCAGCAACCACATGGTGGCTCAAAACCATCTGTAATGAGATCTGACTCCCTCTTCTGGAGTGTCTGAAGACAGCTACAGTGTGTACTTACATATAATAAATATATAAATCTTTAAAAAAAAAAGATTAGTGAAAAAATACTGTGTAAGAACACCTGTGTAGTACCAAAATCTTAGATTTCTGAATTAAGTAATGAATGTAACTTTTAAAATTTTACAAATTTTCCATATAGCTAAATTAACCATGTAGCGCTTGTATAAGTAGAATAAAGCACCACAAAATCACTTTTACTGTTGTGTGTATATAATGAAAGAAAGCATTGTCAAGTGGAAGAAGTGGAGAAAGAAAAACAGCCCAGTTAAGAATGACACTAATAACATTAAATCAGCAATAAATAACATTATGGCAGTAATACAAAATCGTGGGCAAAAGCCACTACTGACTGGAGGCTCACTGGGTGTCATGAACATCTCCACAATCTTTTTATTTGCTTTTTAAACTGATTAGTCTCACGGGAGAACAAATGGCCCTGGAACTTTTAAGATTTTATTTATTTATTACATGTATGTATGTGAGTAGCCTGTAGCTGTCTTCAGACCCACCAGAAGAGGGCATGAGATCAGATCCCATTACAGATGGTTGTGAGCCACCATGTGGTTGCTGGGAATTGAACTCAGGACCTCTGGAAGAAGTTGGTGCTCTTAACTGTTAAGCCATCTCTCTAGCCTGGCCCTGGAATCTTTTTTTTTTTTTAAAGATTGATTGATTGATTGATTGATTATATGTGAGTATACTGTAGCTGTCTTCAGACACTCCAGAAGAGTCAGATTTCATTGCGGATGGTTGTGAGCCACCATATGGTTGCTGGGATTTGAACTCAGGACCTTCAGAAAAGCAGTCGGTGCTCTTAACCGCTGACTGGCCCTGGAATCTTAATGACCCGCTCCTTACCTAAACCTCACGCCTCATAGGAGGAACAAACGCTCTTCGTTGTGCGCACAGATGTGTGGGCTGATTTAGCATGATGTATCATTGATCACTTGATGCTGACAGACCTTCCTTGGCGTTTTCAGCTTTTCCTACCTTGATTCTAAATCATGGTGTTTTGTAGGGTGTAGGGCAAGTTTTAGTTTAAACATCAACTTACTGTTTGGTTATGAGATTTACGGTTGCAACATTACTTTAAAGTTTTTTATTATTATCATTTGCTATTTAACAAACCAATACAATCTGATGAATCAGCAAGTCTCACCGTTGTCCCTGTATGCATTTTAGGGTGGCCACCGCTGTTTCGTAATGAACCTGGCACAGCAAGACCTTGATAGCCACAGCAAGACCTTGATAGCCACAGCAGTGGACAACAGCGCCGCCATGTGGCGCTACGGGATATGGCACTTCTCTGGGGTTTTTGTTTTCTGGTTTTACAATTTTAAGTTCTACCAGTAACTTTAGCAGTCACTAGGTGGCACCCTTTCGGTTTGATAGAAATCAAGTTCTAGGCAGGCAATAAGCACTGCCAGTTAGATCCAAAACTTCACCTTTATGGCAACTGCTCCCAGATTTTCAGCTTAACTTGGGTATGCCGGGAGGGACCTTTAGAGCCAGACATGCAAGTTTGCATATAAAGAAACCAGAGTACAGGCAGAGTAAATGACTTGCTAATGGGTCCACAGCTAATTTGAGGTCCCTCGATACCCCAGACTCAAATAGTATGTAAAGACAAAGAGTGTTTTATTCAGTTGAAGTCCAGCATGGTGGGGTCTCCCATTATCAAGACAGAGAGACTCCCAAGTGGGCTTGCAGGCCTGATTTAAAGCACATTAGGGATTTCTGGGGTAGGTGACCTCTATGTTAATCGGCTGGGTCCACCTTTATGGACCTTCCATTACCCAGGGTGTGGGGGCTGGAAACTTGCTGGGGAGGTCTGGAAACTGTCACTGGGGAAATAGCTGACAAGTCTGGAAACTGCTGCTGACCCATTGTCCTTGCCTCAGGCCTGGTGGCAGGGCGGCTTCTGAGGCCTGGGCTTGCCTGGAATTGCCCCGTTCTTGGAAACAGAGATTTAGGCCTAGTCTCCTTAGCTGCCAATTTGAAGCCTGTCATGGAGTCAGCCGAGTCGTTCCAGTTTTGTTTCTATTTATTATGTGTGTGCTGCTGCACCCATGTGTGGAGGTCAGGGGACATCCTGCAGGAGTCAGCTCTCTCCACTGTGTGGGTTCCAGAGACCCAGTACAGGTCGTCTGGCTTGGTGGCGACTGCCTGTCACGCAGGGTCACAGGTCTCGCATTTTTTATGGTACTCATTCATTCACTTACCAGATATTTATACACATGAGTACAGTGGATACAAAAGCACTTGTTTTTAACAATAACGAATAAAACAGTCACATTCACGCACACACACACACATACACACACCACAAACAATTCATAAAACTCATCAGAGGAGACATACAATGTTCCAAAGGGAGACACACAAGTGTTAGAGGGAGTATGTGAAAAACAGCAAAAATGTGGGGACGGAGAACATAACATATTACCTTTCCAGGGGACCATAAACGTCCTCTTGACAAAGCAACCTTAATACAGACCCCAGAGAACTGAGCATGTCAGATAGGTAGTTGATTATGTAGGTCTGGAGTTCAGGCAAGGACTGTTGAATCATAACACTGCAGTCAGGGAAGACACTGGCTATCATGGGCACAATACAGATTAGAACATTTTCTGGCTCAAATGATAAAACACTTTGCATGTTACTGTGTGGGTTTTCCATCCGTCTCCCCGATGACGTGATTTTAAATGTCTCTGCCTCTCTCGGCTGAAAGACTTAAAGCACATCTTAGTTATTTGTCTATTGCTCTGAAAAGACACCATGACCAAGGCAACTTCTAAAAGAAAGCATTTATGTGTGGCTCACAGTTTCAGAGGGTCAGAGTACATGACCATCGTGGCAAGGGGTATGGCTGCTGGCGGGCACTGGAACAGTTGCCGAGAGTTTACATCCACAAGCATGTGGGAGGGAGGGAGGGGAGAGAGAGAGAGAGAGAGAGAGAGAGAGAGAGAGAGACAGACAGACAGACAGACAGACAGACATGGGAATGGCCTGGGCCTTTAAGCCTCAAAGCCTCAACCCCAGTGACACACCTGCTCCAACAAGGGCACACATCCTAGTCCTTCCCAAACAGTTTCACCAACTGAAGACCAAGGATTCAAATATATGAGTCTACGGGGACTGTTCTTACTTGAACCGCCCTGACATGAATCTCCTAACCCTGGCTGGCCTCTCAGGACATTATCTGTCACCTGGACATTTGGATAGAGCCCGTGGATTGTGTTTCACTAAGGGTGGAGAGGTACAGACCCGAAGACCCATGTTCCTTCTGTCTTTGCATTTTGTTGATGTCTAGGCCAGGCACCATAGCTTCCGATTGTGTAATCTCCTCTCTCCTAGTGTATTACCCAGGGTAGCTCAGTGAACTCCAGCTTACTGAGGACCAGGCAGCAGTTAATTGACACACATACCCTCAGTTACTCTGAAAAGACAAAACAACCACTAGCCCCCACTAGCCTAATAACAACCAGCATTCTAGTAGTATCTTCAGTTCAGAAAACCCCTTCATAAATAGGTGCTAATCAAAAGCATGCGCTCTGGAAACCAGTTGCTGGAGTTGGCCTGCTTTTTCCAGGTCTTGCTTATATGATCTAGAAGCATACATGCGGCCATGGGGTACCTGCCCTGACTCATGCTTTCCCCACGTAGAATGTGCCATAGTTTTAATCCCACCCCCACTCCCTTCCACCAATTCAGATATTGAGACTTATCCCCCGCACACACGAGTGACATGCTAGTTGTCATTTGGAGATGAAGGGTAGGTTAGTTCACTCAGACATCGATTGGCCACCAAGAGAGAGGCTTTGCTGTAAAGACCAACCCCCTCTGACATTTACTGTCATCCCCGTGCGATGCCTTGAACTACTGGGGACGCTGCGCAGTCTCCACAAGTCGCTTACCATGAGTTGCTCAGTCTTCAGAAGCTCGAGCTGACTCAACCTTCATTCTTTACAAGTTACTCAGCTTGTAGTGTTTGGTTACAGCAGCAAAAACAAGTTTACAAGTGAGCACCCTTTGAGAGTGCTCATTCTGTCTTAAGCCAAGCTTTATCAAATGTCACCTACTTTATCTGCTATTACCTACTGCCTTTATCTTGGTGAAAAAAAAAAATGCTGGAGTTGGTGAGGAATGGTAGCAAAATTCACCTTCTGGGGGGCTCCCAGTCTGTGTGTCAGGCCAGTACCAAACATGTCACGTACTCTTCTGATCACCAAAACTCTATGAAGCAAGTACTTTTATTAACTCCTATTAAAAGCGGGACACAGAGTGTGATGGTTTATATATGATTGACCCAGGGAGTGGCACTATTTGGAGGTGTGGCCTTGTTGGAGTAGGTGTTGATATGTTAAAATAGCTGCTCATGTCTGTACACAGCACACTGGGCCCAAACAGTTTCACATGTGAGAGGTTTATTGGGAGGAGTGGGGGTGGGGGAAAGTGGTGGCAGAAAGAGAGAGGGGGAGTGGCATTCCCCCTATTTATATGGAAAATGACATAACACAGGTAAAGGTAGTAGGTGAGTCAAGTGGATTCTGGGATTATGGTGCCTGTTGGCAACAGGTCTGCAGGTCGCACTGTCACCTATATGATGTCATAGGTTTGGAAGGTCCTGATGCCAACAGATGTGGCCTTGTTGGAGTATGTGTGTCACTATGGGCGTGGGCTTTTTAATCCCCTTGTCCTAGCTGCCTGGAAGTGAGTCTTGTCCTAGCAGCCTTCAGATGAAGATGTAGAACTCTCAGCTCCTCCTGCACCATGCCTGCCTGGATGCTGCCATGCTTCCTTCCTTGATGATAATGGACTGAACCTCTGAACCTGTAAGCCAGCCCCAATTAAATGTTGTCCTTATAAGACTTGCCTTGGCCATGGTGCCTGTTCACAGCAGTAAAACCCTGACTAGGACACAGAGCAGTTCAGTAAAAGGAGTGGAGTGGGCAGGATCAAAACAGGAACTCAGCAACCTCTGACCCGTCCTAGGGTTTCGACAAAAGAAGCTTGACCTGCCATAGCTGAGTTCTGTGAAAATCGCCATTTACTCCAGAGGCCCCTTGCAGAACGCCACACAAATGGGAGGAACTGGATTGCTCTGCAGCCCTTTAACTCAAACCCAGACAGCCTGGAAGCCAACTGTGGTATCACACCTTCCAACCAGCCTTAACCCCCAAACCCACCCTTCCCTGCCCCCCCCCCCAAACCTGCAGGACAGCACACCTCAGACCCAGCCCTCCCCTCCCACCTTAGGGTCCTCAGCAACTAAATTCTGCCAGTGTGGGGACAAGCTGGGCTGCCTGTCAGATCTGACCTACGCCATGCTCCTGACTAGTGACCGTGCCTGCCCCTCACACCCTGTACCCACTCTTAGGAGGCAGCAGACCAGAGTGTGTGTTTTATTGCCTTCAGGTTTCGAGACCCAAAGCTTCCAAGCCCCAGGCTGGAACAAGAAAAATGTCCCTTAAGGGGGACAGTTTACTCCCCCATAAGTCTGGAGTTAGGAAGGAGAATGGAAACCACAGAGCCAGCTGGCTAAGCTTACGTACAGCACCCTCCCCTCTTCCTCAATATCTTTCTCCTCTCTCCCTCCCTCCCCTTTGCAAGCTTGGGGTGTCTTTTGTGGGGGTCTCAGATACATCTAGGTGACTGTTCTGATCTTCACTTGGGTCACTGGTTGTAAATATATGTTCTTGTCCCTATTAATAACCCACCCTGCACACACTTGTCTCCTGTCACTCCAATTATTTCCACAGTGGCTCTTCCCCTCCCCTCCCCTGCCCTTCCCCACCCTCCCCCTTCCCCTCACCCCAACCCCAGCTCTTTCCACAGAGGGAGGAGCTGCAGTAGCTCCGAGGCCCCAGCTGTGTCTGGGTTTGCTGTCCTGTTCTGCTAAGGCTTCCTCTCTCTCGCTTTCCTGTACCTGTTCCTGGAGCTGTGACAGCAGACAGTTGGCTGAAGATGGGGACAGGGGGCCCACAGGAGGTGAGAGACAACGCAGGAGATAATCCAGTAACAGTTATACTGATGAGCCCTCAACATTACCCACCCTGGCTCTTTCTACTGTTCTGAAGACACCAGCCCTGTTTCTCAGAGCTCTGCGAGAATCTATACTCTGGGTGGGGTAGAACTACTCCACACGAGGGGCCCACCACCCGTCTAGGCAGGGGATCTTGGTCGCTCCTCCATCTGCTTGCGTCTTCCCTGCCTCTGCTCCTCACTTTCTGCAATAAGATACCTAAAGGGACTTGAAACTTCAAGGGGTAAAATCATCCTAACCCAAGTAGGACCTCAGCATCAGAAAGCGAGCAACGAGAAAACGCTCAGTGGCCAGTGGCGGGCAGAGCAGCGCGTCAGAAAATACCACCCTGATTCCGTATCCTCGCAGCAGGGAAAGCATCTCTTTCCTTCAGGTGGTTCCCCGTAGCAAGGGAAGCCTCTCCCTGCGGAGGCTGGCTCATCTGTAGCCACATGCAGAGACTGTAGCGGAGAGAT
>NC_034596.1:76975613-76994903 GCF_900095145.1 Mus pahari
GCTGGCCTTGAACTAAGAAATCTGCCTGTCTCTGCCTCCCGGAGTGCTGGGATTAAAGGCGTGCCCCACCACGCCCAGCTGGCCCAAATCTCTTTACAAAGAAACACAGCTCCCACAGCTGAATCTACAAGGTAACAGAAGTACCTCCCACCCCTCTGGTGTCATCTTGGCCGTGTGGTTAACTGAGCTGAGTGGGTGCAGGGCAGAATCAGACTGAGCCCCTGGGGGGTCCTTGTTCTGGGTTTGGAACAGGATGGAGGGAATCCAGTCTCAGTCTGGGTGGGATAAAAATTAAAAATAAAAATAAAAAATAAATTTAAAAAAATGCCAGCCAGCCACAGCAGGAGAAGGATGGAGCAGAGAGGTTCAGAGAGGAAGAGAAACAAGAAGCTTCCCAGATCTGCCTCATGTCTGCCCCTGCCTGCTACAAACAATATCCCCAAAGAGGCTATCTTTTGCTCAGGGTAGCTGTGGTGTGCTTCATGCAGTCCTAACAGAAGGTTTGTAATCAGTTGCTAAGCAGACACATTGAAGCTAACGTGGAGCTCAAGCTAAGAGCTGTGCTACTCAGTCAAAGACTATCATTGCTGCCGTCTGTGTCTCAGCCTTCCATGGAGAAGAAGAGATGGATTCACTCTCAGTGGTATAAACCAGTCACTGGGTGTCAGCCTTCAGGCCAGCTTGTCCTCAAAGCTCCCTAAATCACCCAGTTTTGCCCTGGGGAACTCTTGGCTGGCACTATGAGCTGTAACTTGTAAGCATCCCTGAGAATGTCTGTAGCTTTATATATGCTGTTGCTGCTCTGTCCATCAGCGGGGTAACAGCCACTCCCACCGTACACACTTTGGGGAGCTCCCTCATCCTTTTCTGTGTTCTTCAGGCAATGCCCCCACCCTAAGCACAGAGTCAGTATAAGACTCATACTGGTCGGGGATAGAGAGATGGCTCAATGGTTAGGAGCACTTGCTGATCTTCCAGAGGACCTAGGTTCTATTCCTGGCACCCACATTGTGGCTCACCGCTGTCTTTAGCCCTGGTTCTAGGGGACCCGATTACAGGGGTCTTTGTGACCTTAACTGGCTGCAGAGATATGAGCTGCCAGAAACACAAAGTCAGTTTGGCTTACTATGACTCACACGACTCAGTCACTGATGTTGGTTTAAACTGGAGTTAGACGCCACGTGGTTTACTTTAGACATATTTAAACACAGCACATTTGGTGAAAACTATTCTCGTGATCATTAACTCAATCCTATGTGCACAACAAACCGCACACGAATCTCCTTCAGGAACAAAACAAGCTAAATATAGATCAGATATGAAACCCTTTGTACAGTCCATAAAGACAGGTTCTATAGGTTGACTGGGAAAAACGATTTTACAGTGAGAGTCTAGGGGAGGACCCAGTGCCAGAAAAGTCACAGATAGCACAATGGTCACTAGGTCAGAAACCATGTCCATTTCTAGCCTTCTGGGCAGATAACAGGCACTGCATTCCTTCTCTTGTAGGAACAACCCTGTGTGCTTAACACCACGGGTTTCTCTGGTGTTTCTCTGTGAGCACCAAGACAGCCATACTTCCTATATCACCCCCTTTTGAGTTTTTAAAGAAAACTTTGTGACTGTAATAGCATAAGCCAAGCTTGACTGCATAGCCTGCAGAATCATAACAGAACTGGTCTAACAGAATGATAGGAATAGCTAGCAGGGGACCAAGGAAAGGGGAGGGCCACCTTTAATCAAGATGGCCTTCAAAGGTCACTCGAGAGAGACTGTCTTTCTCTTTATGCAGATCATCAATGTGAACAGGAGCGAAATCTTGACACATTAAAGCAACACATGCCAGAAAGGAAAGTATCTGGAGTCCGTACAACCTGAGAATTAGCATATAATATAGTCAATAAACCTAGCATCATCAGTTTGGGGGTCAGTCATATGGGGTCCTTGTCTCCCCAAGGTCTCAGCTTGCTGCCTCCCCCAAGTCATCAACTTCTCCTTCCTCTTGGGATGCCCCCTCTTGGTGTGCTTGTTATCTTTCTTCAGAGGTTTCGCTTGTCCAGCGGTCTCTGGGATGCTGTCTTGGTCATAGCAGACATCATGTGGGACTTCTTTCCTTTTCTGGAAAGACTCGAGCGTAACCCTGCCCTGGTGTTAGAAGAACATGGGGCCCTTTCCACTGATTGGTTCCTAGATATTTCATTTAACATATACTGTGTCCATGTCTGTGTTTCCACTTTTGGGTAGTGGAGGAAGCATTATCCTTTAAAGTGAAAAAAATTTAAAGAAACCATGGCTAAATACCCATAGCACTGGGCATTTAGGTGAAGATGTAGTCTCCAATTTTATTTTTAAAATTTGTTGTTTAAGTAGTTGATGTTGTCATCCCACAATAGCTTTGAAACTGTGAGTTGAAAGGGGTTCTGGCAACATGATTAATATTTTATACATTGTAAACGTTGTTTGCTAGTATAAGCAGGACCATTAACAGTTTTTAGTTGCAATGGGCGTTCTGGGAAGGGAAAGGTTTTATAATAAATAATGGCAGCATCAGAGCTCCTTCTGCAGACAGAAACAACAATCATATTATTTTCAAGTATCAACTGTTACAGGAGCATGTTTTAAATGTCAAAATTCAGAGATTTGAGTAATATCTGTTTGCCCCAGTGGCACTGGAGTTTAACGCGCAAGGATTAGTTCCGCCAGCAGGGGGCAGTGGCGGTCAAGGAACACAAAGGGCAGGCACGCTTGTTCATGAGGTAGAGAACTAGTAATAATTTTGCATTGTGATGAAGAAATTCATGAGCCTTTTAAGCAGCCTGAAATGAAAGTATTAGGTGTGAGGAGGAGGCCAGGGCACCTGCTTGAGCACTGGTGAATGTTCACAGGTTTGACATGAATGAATGTGAGTTATGAAAAAAAATGCTGAGGTCGTTGTTGTATAGACGCCCATAGGGACAGAAATAATTGTGCACTAGCATTGGTAGTGGGGTTGAGTTTACGTCTTGAAGTGCTAGGATTTAAGATGTGCGCCACCATGGCCTGGCTTAGTCTTATAGTTCCTAAAACAGAAACAATTTGAGCACCAATGGAGAGTGTGCTAAAATATCCAACGGCAAAGAAATATCAAATAAAAGCTGGTTAGCTGCAGCAAGTTCAGACTGTTGAGCTGCACAACCAGGATTGGGTATATGAGGAGGGCGTGGAATTTGTATATAAGACATAAGTTCCCGTGCTTTTTTGAAGACCCATCTGTGACAGTGATCTCTATAGGCTCTCTAGATATAATTTTAAGGAACACCCATGGGGTTATCTTAAACAATTCTTAAAGGGGATCTTTAGGATAACTAATACCCATAGATCCCAAGTAACATGTGATTGCTACCTGCCAATTGTGATCAGCGTGGAACAAAATAGTCAGCCGGAATTCTATTTAATGCACAGTGATTTCTGTAGGCTTTCTACTAATAAGTGGCATAAGATGCTGTGATGGCTCATATATGCTTGGCCCAGGGAATAGCCACTATTAGGAGGCGTGACCTTGTTGGAGTAGGTGTGTCGCTGTGGACGTGGGCTTTAAGAACACATCCAATTGACATGGCCCCAAATCTTTTCTAAGTATTTGAGGGTACATTGCTTCGGAAAATTTAGACTGAGAGGGGATAATGGCAAATTATAAGGTGATCACTTTTTAATTTTATCTGGAGTTAAGTTTAATAATTATTCTTCTTCTTTCAGTATAGCCCTGGCTGTCCTGGAACTCACGCTGTAAACCAGGCTGGCCTCGAACTCAGAAATCTGCCTGCCTCTGCCTCCCAAGTGCTGGGATTAAAGGCGTGCACCACCATTGCCCAGCCTTCTTCTTCTTCTTCTTCTTCTTCTTCTTCTTCTTCTTCTTCTTCTTCTTCTTCTTCTTCTTCTTCTTCTTCTTTTAAAAAAGATTTATTTATTTTATGTATAGAAATATACTGTTTCTCTCTTCAGACACACCAGAAGAGGGAATTGGAACCCATTACAGGTGTTTGTGAGCCACCATGTGGTTGCTGGGAATTAAACTCAGGACCTCAGGAAGAGCAGTCAGTGCCCTTAACCATTAAGCCATCTCTCCAGCCCCTACATTTTCTTCTTTTAGTTCATTTACCATGAAAGTTAAGTATCCATTTAAGTATTGATTAGGAAAGCATGAGTGGAGAATATATTCATACAATGAGTGACCAGTGCCTGAGGGGTTTTAGTCTGCGCCAGCTTAAGTGCCTACATACATAATATTGTCACATAGTGGGGCAATGTTTTCATTCAGTGCCTACAACGTAATGTTGTCACAGTGGGGCAATGTGTTCATCGCTTGTGGCAAAATGTTCCACTGATACTGGGTCACTGATTGTTGATTGTTTAAAGCAGAAACAGCAAATGAGAAACTTTTCTTATCACCAGGATATAAAGATAGAAAGAAAATCCATCCTTTTAAAAGTCAACTATAATAGTGGAGTGTCCTTGAGGAACCATAGTAGGCGTGGGGAGCGCCGGCTGCAGAGCCTCCATTTGTTTTCATAGGAACATTTATGCCCCTAAAATCATACAGCAGCTGAAATTTATTTTTTGTCTTTTTATTTACAAAACTATAATGTAATTAATTATAAAAATAGGGGAATTCCAAGGACTCACTGAAGGTTCTGTATGTCCAGGTTGTAATTGTTCCTGTAATAGAATTAGGCCTGTCTTAATTTTTCCCTATGAAGGGGCCACTGATCAATCCATACTGGATCAATTTTCCCTTTGATCCTGGGGTAAGGGGCTGCCCTATTGAGAGTTTAAAAGCTTATCATCCCTGTCAAATTTGGATTCATATTCCTTAGCCCCATGTTTTCCCTTATTACATCATGGGCAAAGGCAAGCAACCTTGGGTGGGACTGGGGATGGGGGAATGGGAGTGCTAGGGATGGGGGTGGGGGGGATGGGAGTGCTGGGGGCAGCCTCAGGGCAGCTTTGTGAGCCACCTGGCCCCTTGGCACAACTCACCCTGCCAAGGTGTGTCCAGAGGATCCTGATGGTCCCTCTAAAGAGCATTCAAGCAATATATAACTGCAGTCCAGACTGTAAAACAACAGACAGGGCTTCCCACCCTCCTTCTCATGGGGTCTTTTCACATTAGCGCCTACGTGACTCCAACTGTGGACAGCAATGGTTCCTTATTCAGGAAACCCAGGACAGCAGGATGGAATTTTACACTCACTTGTACAAAATTGCAGAACTGGTTTTCATTTGTTTGTTTGTTGTTTTGTTTTTAAGCATTTGCTCCCCTGGGTCTTAACAGATAGCTCAGATAATCGGATCAGATGCGTTCCCTCATAGGACTGGGAAAAGCCTGTGCTATTTCACTCTTTCACTTACAGCTGTGACCCCTTCAGTGAGAGGATTGAACTCCTACCCACTGCTTCTATTTAAAGAAAACATCTTCTTACCTTTTCCAAGGGTCGAGTCCCCATGTCGAGTATGTCCCACATCAAGCACTGGTGTGTGTGTGTGTGGGGGGGGGGGTGTCTCTGCAACCGTAATGGGCTGCAGAGGGATGAACTGCAGGAGGTAAAACGGCAACTCAGCTCAACATGACTCAATAGCTGTGCTGCTGGTTCAGTCTTCGAAAGTCTGACTCTGAGTAGTTTTATTTCAGGCGTATTTAAGCACGGCACAATTTGGTGAAAATGGTTCTGGTGACAATTAACTCAGCCCTACACGCACAACAAACCACACGCAGATCTCCTTGAAGAACAAAGTAAGCTAAATACAGATCAGATGTGACTGCGTTGAAATCTTTGAAAAGTCCATGCAGATAGGTTCTGTAGATTGCCTGAGAAGAGCAAATTTATAATAAGGGTCACAGGGAAGGTCCAGTGCTAGGAAAGTTGTCCACACGGAGAGCACCAAGGCCACCAGGTTCCAAAAAGCATGTTCCTTCAGGGGAGGAACAACCCGGTGTGCTTCGCTGTGAGCACACAAGCAGCCATGCCTTCTAAGCACAATACCCTCTTCCAGCTTCCAAGGGCACCAGGCATGCACACCGTACACATCCATAAATGCAGGCAAAACACTCATCCACATAAAATGAAATAAAAATAAATCTTTAACTCCCCCCTCCTCAAAAGACCCACACTGGTCAACCAAAATCTCTTTAGAGGGATTCTGAACCAAGCTGAACTGAGGAGCAAATATGGAGACCTTTGGACTTGGGACCTTACCACAAAGTTGCCCCCTTTCTTTTCTGGTCTCAGTTGTTCCTTTAAATCTACAGTCATCGCACGGAAGATAAACATCATTTGCCACAAATGAGCCAATAAGCTATTTTTAACCTTTACGCATTAAATAAAATTCTCCCTCATAAATGATGAGAAAGAAGGGAAGAGTGGAAGTGACACGTTGCATCATATCCCCTACCCAAGTTGCTGCCACAGCCAGGCTCCTATTTTAAGACCCTTTAATGGATCTATCTTTACAGTGTTTTTGAAATTTTTATTCATGGAGATTTACACAAGTCATTTGGCTGAAGGCTGAAGCTTATTTCAGGACAGTGCGTCTGGTATTCGTATGAAGCCCCCATCAGCCCCTCTGCTCCTGTTCTCTCTTCTGCCAGGCCACCTGTGCTCATCTCCAAAGGGAGAAACGTCAGAGCCCAGAACACAAAGCTGGACTTGAAAGGTAGGTCCAAGCCAGGTGCCATGGTGTACGTCCACAATCCTGGAAAAGGCCAAGGTGGGCTGAATACAGAAACTCACAGCTCATTCACAGCATTGGAGACTTGGAGAGAGAAAGCAAGGGAGGGGGAGACACACACACACACACACACACACACAGCCTGAGCTACTTCTATATGCTTATACATATATATGCATAAGCATATATACATACATATGTATATGCTTGTGATCCCAGCACTTGGCGGTAGATGCAGGAAGATTAGAAGTTCAAGGTCATTGTTCGAGTCACTGTTCTTTAACAAAACAATTGACAGAATGAACACATGGAATATACTGGAGTGGTTTCTGGCCGTTGGTCCAAGCAGCCCAGCAACGAACGGCTGGTAGAAAGGATCTGGTAGTTATCCAGTCCATGAGACTGGATGTCTTGGCAGTCCCAATCGGGTGCTGGAGTCCCGGGGAAGTCCTAGAGAGCTATGGGTTTCAGTCTACATTTTACTAGCTAAGAGGTAGGTTCTAACACCAGCAAAGGGATGTCCCAGGGACAAGGGAGAACTTGACAGTGACAGTGAAGGAAAAAAACCAGAGGCTTCCTCCTTCCATGTCATTAATAGAGGCTGCCACCAGAGGGTGGATCTTCTAACCCCAAATGATCCAACCAAGAAGAATCCTTCAAAGGTGTGTCTAGCCGCCTGGGCTTTAGTTAATTCCACACTTAGTCAATCAGAGAACAAAGATAAACCATGACAAATCATCCTCAGCTCCCCACGTGACAAAGACAGCCACCTTGTAGCTGAAGAGCACCTGAAGTCTCCCCATCACCCCCCATCTGATGGTTTTAAGATAGGCTGACAAAGACATAGTGTCACAGAACATACCCAGGATAGAACATGCCCTGACACTGTGTCTTTGGCAGTAGATCATACTGTGGGTGGGGATCATGACCAAGCAAGGAGTCTTGGCTCATGGTCTACAATCTCAGAATTCTGGAAGCTGAGGTGGGAGAATTGCCACAAGTTCCAGGCCAGCCTGAACTGCGGGCACGAAAGCCTGTCTCTAGGACAAGCAAACCCCCCATAACCAATGTTCACTGACCTTCCACACAGTGCCAGCTGTTGTTCTAAGCAAGATACACAGATGGCCCTTCCCATCAGGCCCTGGAGCGTATCTATATGCGGGTAATTGGTAGAGCATGGACTTAGACACTGAGCCTTCAGCCCCACACCCCACACTTCTCATCAGAGGGAAGAGCCACAGTGTACAGGATGGTGTTGGTCAGTTTCCTGTTGCTGCAACAAGTAACCCGAAGGAAAAATGGTATAAAGTAAGAAAGGTTTACTTTGGCTCCCTGCTACAGAGGTCTTGGTCTCTGCTGCATCATTGGTGTGGGACTCATGACAGCAGGAAGACTTGGCAGCAGGAAGGCCTGGTAGAGCAGAGCACCCACCTCACAGGAGCCTCACAGGAGACAGGGGAGAAGCTAAGGACAAGACACCCTGTCTGCGGTGACGCACCTCTTCCAACCAGGAACCAACTTCCACCGCCTAACATTAATACCATCAAATTCTGAACCCTACTGAGGTCGGTGCCTCCACAGCACAATCACCCCTCAGTGAGTGGCTCCACCCACTAGTTATCGAGAGAGTAAGCTTCACAATGACCCATTTGGAAGGAAACTTCACCTCCAAACCATGACAGGAATGAAGAAGAAGGCCACCCACCATGACATTCCAGTGGGCCAGATTTCAGCTTCTGGCTGCTACCCTGTGGGGGCATCCCACCTCCAGCCTCCTGGGCTCCTGAAACTCTACCTCGGGTCACTGGTACAGGTGACTATTGCTCCAAAGCCCACTCCAGGGACTAGATGCTGGTCAGGAGAGCTGCTAGCCTGAATTCTGACCATACTGGCCTTTCTAATAGGTACACTGAGCCAAATCCCCATCTCGGGTATTTCTTACTGTAGATTTAGCTTGCCTTTTGGGGAGTCTAGATATCCTTTGCTACCTGCTAGGACAAATCCAGGCGTCAGAAAGGATCACTTCGCGTTAAACCTCACGTAGGAAGTAGTATTGTTGTCACTACGTCCACCTCACTCATTTTGAATTCTTTAGTTTTCTCTCCCTCTCCCCAAGTTAATCACATACCAGAGACAAAACCAACCTTAGCCGTATAACTTGCCCTGCTTGCTGTATTCCTCCAGGGCAGTGGGCAGTCAACAATGGGCACTTCTTCAGAACAGGATCTGAGCCCATTCCAGACAGTAGCTCCAGGAGAAAGCTCCCTGTAATGAAGTAATTAAGTCTTTACCCTGTTTGAGGCCTACTATTCCAACTTCTACTACTCCAACTTGGCTGAATGGTTTAATTCATTCAGCGTGTGTGTGTGTGTGTGTGTGTGTGTGTGTGTGTGCGCACACGCGCGCACGCGCACGTGCACAGAGCCCTAATACCATACAGCATCCTCCGAGGAGCCCAAGACAGGAAAAAAAAAACTTACAGGCTAAGAGAAAAGGACAAAGGACAGCACAGATGTCAATCACAGGATGCCCCCAAGATGTCAGGAAGGGCATGGGGAGGGGAAGCCAGAGAGGACCAGGCATGTGAGGAGAGAGAAGGCAGTCACAAGAAGTCTGGAAAGTATCTGCGTGTCATACCGGCACAGCCTGACAGTGAATCTATTTAAGGACAGCCCCAACAAAGAAACCTTATTAGCCAAAGCTATCAAAATAGACACACTTACTAAATATGTAGCCAGACTTCTCACTCCTACTGAGCTCCATATAGAAACATCCTACAGAAATAATGTTTTTTAATGTACTGTGAGATACACAGTGACATTCCTGTTTGAAAAATAAACTCGGCAGATATAGTGTCATATGACAGTCACCACAGCCTTCCGGAGGCTGAGGCAGGGGGATTGTCATAGTAAGGCCCTATCAAAACAAAAGAACAGGGGTGGAGAGTTAGCTCAGTGTTCAAGAGCACTTGTTCTCAGCCGGGTGTGGTGGCCACGCCTTTAATCCCAGCACTAGGGAGGCAGAGGCAGGCGGATTTCTGAGTTTGAGACCAGCCTGGTCTACAGAGTGAGTTCCAGGACAGCCAGGGCTACACAGAGAAACCCTGTCTCGGAAAAACAAAAAGAACAAAACAAAAACAAAAACAACAAACAAAAAAGAACACTTGTTCTTGAAGAGGAACCTGGATCAATTTCCAGATCTATATGGTGGCTCACAACCATCTATAAGATACAGTCCCAGGACACCCAGTGCTGTCTTCTGACCTCTGCTTGCACCGTGACTACACATGTGGTGCATGGACATACATGCAGACAAAACACGCATGCACATAAAATAATAAAATAAATAAAATTAAAGAAATACATTTTTTACTTATTTTATTTATTTCATGTATGTGAGTATACTATCGCTATCTTCAGACACACCAGAAGAAGGCATCGGATTTCCATTACAGATGGTTGTGAGCCACTATGTGATTGCTGGGAATTGAACTCAGGACCTCTGGAAGAGCAGCAGTCAGTGCTCTTAACTGCAGAGCCATCTCTCCAGCCCCCAAGAAATAAATTTTTTAAGCAAACTAATTGAGGTGCAGAGGGCAAGCAGTTTGACCCCCTTAGTGGAGCAAGGTGATGAGAATACTAGACACAGGTTCTTTGGGGTCTTCCTGGGAACCTGGCATTGACTTCACAAATGACCAGCCCATAGGAGCCATGCATCACTGAGTATCAGCCCTTCCCAAAACTCACTCACCACTTAGAACAATAACCATGCATTTGCTTAGGGTTCCGTACTCTTGGCTCACCCAAGTCTCGCTCAGCATCCTTCATGAATCTGCTGCCTTCTGGAGCTACTGGATCAGGGTTGTCTAAGATGCCCTGACTTGCTTGGCTTGAGGCCTTAGTGCTTGCTGCCACCAGCTGCTCCTCTCAGCTGACATCACTCAGAAGCCTGGTTCTGTCTCATGTGGCTGCAGGAGTGAGCTGGGAGGAACCTTTCGGGAGCTACCAGGTCTCTGTCACTCTCTTAGAACACACTCAGAGGGACAACCCTGTAAGGAAGCCATCTGTGGTGCCACGAGGAGGCCTGGAACAAAGGCTTTGTCAGACTCTTCGATCCTTTGGACTCTTAAAACTCAGAATGTTAATTTCTGGGTTCCCCCCCCTTTAGTTTTGTTGCTGTTTGAGACAGGGTCTCCCTGTGTAGCCCAGGCTATTCTGGAGCTCACTCTGTTGACCAGGCTGGCTTCAAACACACAGAGATTCTCCTGCCTCTACTCACAAGTGCCGGGATCAAAGGTGTGCCACCATGCTCGGCTGCAATTTCCATCCTTTAAGCCACATGACCTGTGGCATTTTGTTATGGTAGCAACCTAATCAAGCTACTTACAATCCAGGGCCCTGAAGCTGCTAAAACATTTGAGAACAAGTTTTTTTGTGTGTGTTATGTGTGGAGATGAACTTTCATTTCTTCTGGGATACTTAATAAAAAGTGGGATGACTAGGCTATTATCAATCCTTCCAACCTTCCGTAGTAGCTATTTGGCATTGCCACCAGCAGAGAATGGGCTGTGACCTCGTATCCTTGCCAACCTTCCCTTTTCCTTGTGATCATGCTGGTGACTATGGAGTGGGCTTAATTTGCATTTTCCTAATGACTCATGGCATCAGTCAGCTTTTGGTGGACTTTTAAAATTATCTTCCTATAGTCTTTGGTGAACTATCTGTTCAAATCTTTTGTCCTTTAGTGATTGGTTCTGAGTTAGTTAGATGTAAATTTGAATAAATGGTAGTGTGGAAGTCAGATCCAAGCTCTTACTGGCTTTCCAGGTTCAGCAGGCTCAGGAGACCAGACCTTCTAGAAAAGAGACAGCAGGCATCAAAACCTTGGAGGGGGGAGAGAACTTGTGGGTCTTAAGGTAGCTTCCGGCATCTTCATGCCTTTGTCTATGAGCACCAACTTCCTCCAGCTCCTCCAACATCCCCATTCTTTTGACACTTTTGACAATTTCCTGGGCCAGGAGTACCCTGGCCTCTGTCCCTCTTCCTGGAAATTCACCAAGCCTGTGGGCAAGTAAGATTTGGCTCAGAGCGTTGTCTAGAAGCACCAAACAGTGTCTGAAACAGTCTAGGGAGCACCTTGGCAGGGAGGAGCGATGAGGAAGGAACGAGGAGAGATAGGAGCCAACCTGCACCACAACACTGAGGGCTAAAATCAAGGACACTGTGTTCAGCCGTGGATAACAGCAAGCTGGAGGGAGATAAGCGGGAAGCCCTGCGGGGCCAGAGCAGAAGAATGATTAAGGACCAAGCGGCTGGGTTATGAGGCTGATTTAATAGAATTCACTGAAGCTCATCCATTTAGCAAACTGTCGCTGAAGCTAATTTTCCATCGGAGCCTACAAGGCAACACTGGTAAAAGATAAAAGCTAGGAGAACAGCAGACATAAACGTCAGCGCGTCGGGCGGGGCTGACTGAAAAGACCGTGTTTTCTGCATTAAGAGGATAGGCTTTGATCTGAACGTGTCTCTCTGTGTTGTGACAAGCCTCTGGATGACACTTTTCTATTCTTGTCCACGTTCCTCTTTTCCTTTTTTCTTTTCTCATACAGTCCTCCCTACCTGTGGCCTCCCCTCCCTCTCCTCCCCTCAGGTCCTCCCAGCTCCACCCCACGCCCCTCCTACCCACAGCTCCTCCCATTCCCTTTAGAGCAGAGCAGCTTCCTACCAACCAAACACAGCAGGAAACAAAAGATGCAGTAAGACTAGGCACAAACCCTGAACTTGGGGCTGGTGAGATGGCTCAGTAGGTAAGGGCACCTGACTGCTCTTCTGAAGGTCTGGAGTTCAAATCCCAGCAACCACATGGTGGCTCATAACCATCTGTAACAAGATCTGACTCCCTCTTCTGGAGTGTCTGAAGACAGCTACAGTGTACTTACATATAATAAATAAATAAATCTTAAAAAAAAAAGAACCAAACAAACCCTGAACTCAAGGCTGGACACAAGGCAACCCAGGAGAAGAAAAGGGGTCCCAAAAGCAGGCAGAGTCAGAGACCCCCAGTCTTTTTGTTGTTGTTGTTGTTTTGTTTGTTTGTTTGTTTGTTTTTTCGAGACAGGGTTTCTCTGTATAGCCCTGGCTGTCCTGGAACTCACTTTGTAGACCAGGCTGGCCTTGAACTCAGAAATCCACCTGCCTCTGCCTCCCTAGTGCTGGGATTAAAGGCATGCGCCACTATGCCTGGTAAGAGACCCCCACACACACTCTCTTACTGTTAGTCCCATAAACACCCCCAAGCTAAACAACCTAGCGCAGACCCATGCAGGCTCCACCATTGGGGCTTTAGTCTCTGAAGGCCCCTGGGAGTCCGCTTAGTTGATTCTGTTCCACATCTCTCTTCTTCCCATCTCTTCGATTTTAGGATTGATGGATGCTAAATTACAGGTGAAGGCTTAGATCTCCGAGTTTTTATCTCTACCTTTTAGAGAAATCTTTATGCCTGAGCCCCAGCATATTCCTTCTGCTCCCTGTAGCTGTCTGTGTCTGAGGTAGATCACAAGACTCCACCCCCCATCACAAGACTCCACCCCCCACCCCACCCCCACTCCGTTCCTCTTCGGACCAGGCCTTTCCTCAAGCCAGGAGCTCAAGAAAGATAATAAACTATCCTAATTTCCCCTCTCAGAGCAATCTCCCAGAGCATCTGGGACATTTCCTCCTCCTTTTTGTTTTTTAATTATTGTTCCTTGGAACCACTCTGGGCCAATCTCATTGCCTCTGTGAGCACGCTTTGAAGATAACGACTTTGTTAATCTGCCAACTTGGATGAGCTGGGCATTTCTGTGAGGGTGTTTTTGGATAAGCTTTCCATTTAAATTGGTGGACTTTGAGCGGAGCAATTAGTCTCTAGCCTGGAGTAGGCCTTGCCCAGTCTGTTGACGACTCAACTAGAGCAAAAGGCTACCCTTCCCCCAGCAATAGTGGTTTCTCCACCATACCACCTGTGAACCCTGTCCAGATTGCCAGCTCTAGGTTCAAAGGCATGCACCACCATGCCCAGCAGTCTCTTCCTATTTAATCATTTCTCTCACTGTTAAAAGATCTTGTTTGAAAAGAGACCCCAGTGACAATTTCACGTGTAATTCTCAACCTTGGCAAAAAGAGATATTTATAAAATAAGAGAGTGTCCACCTCAGCAGACTGCTTTATCAGGTGTCTGTCCTTTTACATGTGATCCTAGATATGCATGATGCAAGGGACTTTTAATAATCACACTCAATGTCCAATGATGGTCAATTATCGAGAACCTACTGTGTATGTCATAAAAGATTACCTGCATAAATCTGTTATTCTTTCAACAAGCCCGTTAGGTGATATATTATTACAAAGAATTCATTCGATCTTCTCCCCCACCTCTTTCCTAGGGAGCAAACTAAGTCTTCAGAATTTCCCAAGTGATCCCATTGTCTCCGCTGTTCACAAAGGCCCTTGCTTGAGTTGAGTTAATGACATGATACAGACGACATTTGTTCACACAGGAAAGACCAGCCGTGCAGTTAGAGAGCTGGAGCCTTGGGCTTGTGCTGAGAGTCAACAATCAAGCTTGAGAGAAAGGTGGAGGGAGGAGGGTGGAGGGAGGAGGGTGGAAGGACTGGTGCCTCATGCCACCATGACCATGAAGTGAGACAGTAGGAGACACTCTAGCCAGCCACGCCATCCTGAAGGTGCAGTTGCAGATCTCGGAAGCTGGGCAGTGCCACTCAGGCCTGGTTAGTGCTTGGACAGCAGGAACTCTGACAGTGACACTTGGTTGGACTTCCTGGCTGAGAGTCAACGGCTGTGAGCTGGATGTTACATCTGTCTGGAGTGCGTAGATTAGAGTCCAGATTCTCTAATAGTGGTACTTAATACCACTGAATTGTATACTTTAAAACTGTGAACACAATTCCCTTCATATATACCACATTAAAAAAAAACCCTAAGATCTGCACATGTGAGTGAATCATAGATACATCCTACTGAGTGAAAGGAGACCGTTACAAGGCCGCTCGTTGTATAATGTCCTAGGCATGGCATGCTTACACAAGTATAAGTTGTGTGGCACTGGTACATGGGCAAGGGCTGACCATTAAAAGATACTGGGGAGTCAGGATAAGTATGACACTTGCCTGTAGCAAAGCTCGCATGGCTGTGTACATTTGTTAAAGCAGCTTGGTCTACAACAGGAGCAGGGGCTCTCCCTGAGTCTGTTGCCTGCCTGCTTGTGGATCACTTTTCCCTAAGTGGACAGCCTTGTCTGGCCTCAGTGGGAGACGATGTGCCGAGTCCTGCAGAGACCTGATGTGCTGCAGGTGGGGGGAGGCAGGAGGGTCCTACCTAGAGGGGGGGAATTCCCATTCTCAAAGGAGAAGGGGAGGGAGGAATGGGGAGAAATTTTGGGTAAGGGAGTACTGGAAAGAGAGGGGAAGCTGATATTGAGATGTAAAGTGAATTTAAAAAAACCACCCCTCACAACTGTACACTAAATAAAGTAACTTTTACTATGAATACATTTTACTATAAATAGATCTGTGCTATCCATTTTCTACATCTATAACAGACGACCTGAGGCATAGATTATTTGTTTAGAAAGCTTATTTTTTGACTTATAGGTCTGGAGGCTGGAAGTCAAAGAACACGATGTCATATCTCCTCAACTTCTGGCAAGGGCCTCGTGATACTTCAGCTGATGGTGAGAAGAGAAAGGACAACCAGAAGCTGTGAAGGAGGTGGTAGCTCCCATCTGCGGGAGAAGAGCACTGGTCCATTCATGTGGGCTCCATTTCCATGACCCAAACACATTCCACAGACTCTCCCTCCCAACACTGCTGTTCCGAGAGTACAGGCTGCAAACGCCTGCACTGTTGGGTTGGGGTGTGTGTGTGACAGCTTTAACTGTCACCTTACAGGGACCTCCAGCCACCTGGGAAGGGAGCCTCAAAGAGCAATCATCACATTGTCAACTGGAGGCATGTCTGTGGGGAGTTGTCTCAGTTAACTGATGTGGGGCGATCCAGGCCACTGTGGGTGGCATCCTTTCCTAGACAAGGGGTCCCTAACTGCACACGGGTAGGCAAACTGAGCTGAACACAAGGCAGGAAGTGTGCGTGCATGTGTGCGCGTGCATGTATGCATTCCTTTCTCTCTGCTCTGGACTGTGGATATGCTGTGACGAGCTCTTTGAAGTCGCTGCTTTCACTTCGGGGGTCACAACAATGACCCATAACCTGGACTTGCAAGCTGAAATAAA
The DNA here is from genome assembly GCF_900095145.1 of Mus pahari. Lineage (NCBI taxonomy): Eukaryota > Metazoa > Chordata > Mammalia > Rodentia > Muridae > Mus > Mus pahari. The sequence goes on from NC_034596.1 coordinate 76,991,607, forward strand.
CCCTTTTCTCTCACAAGCTGCTTTTTTGTTGAGTTTTTTCCCCCCCTATCACAGCAAAAGAAATGAAACTAGGACAGGAGGACATTCAATAGCAAAAGTGATCAGCCTTAATAATAAAAAAAACAAACCTGTGTGTGTGTGTGTGTGTGTGTGTGTGTGTTCAGTGATGTGACATGCTTGCTGCACAGCCTGATGATCTGAGCTCACTCTCTGGATCCACAGTGGAAGGAAAGAATAGACTCCCCTCTCCCCTTGTCCTCTGACCTCCCCACATGCACTATTGTCTCACATAAATACACACATACACACACTCTCACACATATACACATACATACTCTCATACATGTACACATACTCATTGTCTTAGTCAGGGTTTCTATTCCTACACAAACATCATGACCAAGAAGCAAGTTGGGGAGGAAAGAGTTTATTCAGCTTACGTTTCCAAATTGCTGTTCATCACTGAAAGAAGTCAGGACTGGAACTCAAGCAGGTCAGGAAGCAGGAGCTGATGCAGAGGCCATGGAGGGATGTTCTTTACTGGCTTGCTTCCCCTGGCTTGCTCAGCCTGCTCTCTTATAGAACCCAAGACTACCAGCCCAGAGATGGTACCACCCACAAGGAGACCTCCCCGATTGATCACTAATGGAGAAAATACCTTACAGCTGGATCTTGCGGAGGCATTTCCCCAACTGAAGCTCCTTTCTCTGTGATAACTCCAGCTGTGTCAAGTTGACACAAAACTAGCCAGTACACTCATACATACACACACATACACACATTCACACATTCACACACACTGACATACACACACACACACACACACACACACACACAAATTAAAAACAAAACAGTAGCTCAGGACGGTGACACTGGTCTCTGAAACACTACACTGGTTCTCTGCAGCAATATGTATTAGTTAACATGAGGGTAAAGATAGGAAGAATTGAAAAATCACAGTGCTTTGATTAAATATTGTCATCGTTGCCATCGTCATGTCAACCTCAACCTGTCACTACCGTCTCATGATTTGTCCCTCCTGGTTGTCCCCAACATGCCTTAGTCAAGCATGTTGAGCCTCTTATCTACACTGTCACTCACCCCGAGGATGTCAAGGTCTGTGCGGTGGTTGCACCTGTGACATTCTTCATGATGAAGATGTCAGAGTAGAGTTGTTTCTGCGCAGAGGCTGGTAAGGGTCCTCTGTCCGGCTCAGCTCTCTGTGTTGCTCTTGGGCTGACTCCATTGGTTACAGTGATATTACATGAGAACTTGTTATACTTTTGTGGACCCAGGAAATTCTTTGAGTTTCTTCTAAAATCAGAAGAAAGACACCCACTTTCGAGTACTATACTTCAGCTATTGAGTGTTTCCCTAGGCTTAAGTGCTAAAGGTTTGCTCCCCAAGTTGGAGGTATGGAAGTGGGGTGACCCCTTTGAGATGTAGGGTCTGATGGGAGGTCCTTAGGTCACTGGGTTTGTCCTTGGAGAGGAGAGTGGGACCACAGCCTGCTCCATGGTTCATGACACAGACAGTTTTGCTTCACCATACAAATACTCCCACTGCATTGGCTGACTTGATACAAACCAAAACTACTGGGGAAAGGGAATCTTAATACCTCAGTAAAACTAGCCTGTAGGAAAGGCTGTCGACATTTTTTGATTGACGATTGATTGGTGAAAGCCCAGCCTGCTCTGGACTGTGCCATCCTAAGGTAGATTCTGGTCTTGAATGATATAAGGAAACAGGCTGAGCAGGGGCCTGGTCAGTAGTAAACAACACCCCTCCATGCCTCAGGTTCAGACTCCAGCTTTCCTCTCCAGTTGGCTTTGGTCGTGACCCTGAGACACCCCTTCTACTGTGCTGTCCAATCTCAAGCTGCAAGATCATGCACTGGCATGCCCAGACTGTGAGCTCAAAGTGAACCTTTTATCTTTGCAACTTGATTACTCCATGCACTTTGTTACAGTAACTGGAAGTTGACTAAAATAATCTGTGATATTAATACGTTCACCTTTGTACAAATATAAACTACATGCTTAAAACCATTTTGTGATGTGGCTCCATGTCCTCTGCTTTCTCCTTCTCTGGGTGTCCAGACACTGGAGCACACTGGGCTGGAAGGATGAAGCAGGGTCCAAAGAGGGCAGGATCCCAGTCTGACTGGGATCAAGTGGAGGCAGGAAGAAGGCTGTGCATATACCTTACCTTGTGCATATACCTTCATTCATACCTTCATATATGGGCTTGCATGCATACACTGTATTATGGGTGACCCAAGGGTTATGGAGTTGTGGGGGAGGTGGTGAGAATATCTAGGGTGGGCAAAGGCCATTGGCTAAAGTCTTAAGGTTACTGAGAGGTCTCATGAGTAGGGGAAGGCATTCCAGAAATCTCAGGTGCAGGACTGCCTGACATTTCTCAGGTAGACAATGTGGTGTCTGGGAATCCCACAGAGAAGAGGCAGCCCTGCTGACAAAGGGAGTCTGAAGCTTTATACTGAGCTCAGGGGCTGTCTGGTCATGTCAGACTTTAACCTTAGCAGCAGGACTTCCCAACGTTGTGTATGTAGAAGAAGGGCTCCAAAAGGCAAATGGACCCCAAGTTCTTTTAAAACCATAACGCAGCTTTTTCCTAAAGCAGCTTTCTGTGTGTCTGTAGCTTACAAAATCTCTCTGGAATAACTAGGTCAGCTTTTAGCTGTCTACCACTCAGCCAGAAGGGGCCAAACCAGATCAGACAGTGTAGCTCTGGCCTCCCCGTAACCCCCTCCTCCTCCACGATCCCTCTAGACGTCTCAGATTTTAAAGCAAAACTCAAGCCAGCAAACAAATGACCCTCTCCAAGCAGCCCTTGTTTTAGCTGTGACGTTGCTATACCTACAGCCTTTCAGCCTGAAGCCTTATGCTGAGATTAAATACAATTAATTAATTTAATTAGTGCAGTGTTTTTCTTTGATTCGCCCAATTCAGAAAATAATATTATTAGTGTTAATACCTACATGCTTTCTCTCCTGATTCAAATCCAAGCACTAAGCATTTCTCCAAGTAGCCTGACCCAGTCACCTGCTTGGGACCAGTACGCAGAGAAATCTGGGGGAGGCTTGGGTTTTCCTAACATCCGCAGGAAAGAAAGAAAGAAAGAAAGAAAGAAAGAAAGAAAGAAAGAAAGAAAGAAAGGAAGGAAGGAAGAAAGAAAGAAAGGAGGGAAGAAAGAAAGAAAGGAGGGAGGGAGAGAGAGAGGGAAGAAGGAAGGAAGGAAGGAAGGAAGAAAGAGAGAGAGAGAGAGAGAAAGAGA